>NC_140995.1:131083397-131200829 GCF_052327205.1 Somniosus microcephalus | reverse complement strand
CCTTCCCCCAGTCGCTCTCTCTCTCCCCCCCCACCCCTCTCCCCCCCACCCCCCCCAGTCGCTCTCTCTTCCCCCCCAGTCGCTCCTCTCTTCCCCCCCAGTCGCTCTCTCTTCCCCCCAGTCGCTCTCTCTTCCCCCCCCAGTCGCTCGCTCTTCCCCCCAGTCGCTCTCTCTTCCCCCCCAGTCGCTCTCTCTCTTCCCCCCCAGTCGCTCTCTCTTCCCCCCCAGTCGCTCTCTCTTCCCCCCAGTCGCTCTCTCTTCCCCCAGTCGCTCTCTCTTCCCCCCCAGTCCGCTCTCTCTTCCCCCCCGTCGCTCTCTCTTCTCTCCCCCAGTCCGCTCTCTCTTCCCCCCCAGTCGCTCTCTCTTCCCCCCCAGTCGCTCTCTCTTCCCCCCCCAGTCGCTCTCTCTTCCCCCCCAGTCGCTCTCTCTTCCCCCCCAGTCGCTCTCTCTTCCCCCCCCAGTCACTCTCTCTTCCCCCCCAGTCGCTCTCTCTTCCCCCCCAGTCGCTCCTCTCTTCCCCCCCAGTCGCTCTCTCTCTCTCTCTCTGTCTCCCAGTCTCTCTCTCTCTCTCCCGTCTCTCTCCCCCAGTCTCTCTCTCTCCCCCAGTCTCTCTCTCTCTCTCTCTCTCTCCCCAGTCTCTCTCCTCTCTCTCCCCCAGTCTCTCTCTCTCTTCCCCCCAGTCTCTCTCTCTCTCCCCAGTCTCTCTCTCTCCCCCAGTCTCTCTCTCTCTCTCCCCCAGTCTCCTCTCTCTCTCTCCCCAGTCTCTCTCCTCTCTCTCCCCCAGTCTCTCTACTCTCTCTCTCTCTCTCTCTCTCTCCCGTCTCTCTCTCTCTCCCCCAGTCTCCCTCTCTCTCTCCCAGTCTCTCTCTCTCTCCCCAGTCTCTCTCTCTCCCCCACAGTCTCTCTCTCTATCTCCACCATTCTCTCTCTCTCTCTCTCTCTCCCCGTCTCTCTCTCTCCCCCCTCAGTCGCACTCTCTCTCCCCCAGTTTCTCTCTCTCTCTCCCAGTCTCTCTCTCTCCCCCCAGTCTCTCTCTCCCCCCAGTCTCTCACTCTCCCCCCCAGTCTCTCTCTCTCTCCCCAGTCTCTCTCTCTCTCTCTCTTCTCCCCGTCTCTCTCTCTCCCCCTTCAGTCGCACTCACTCTCCCCCCAGTTTCTCTCTGTGATGAAATATGCCATTCATCAGGCACTGTATTCCCTGTGTTTAGTTAGTATCAGTTTCATTTCCTTACCTGTATTGTATTGTGTGTAGGGCTCCGCCCATACCTGGCCCCTACTTAAGCAAGCCCCAGCGTGTCTCACAGCAGTACAGCAGATCTCTGGATGAGAGACACTTCTCCAATGTGTATTACTTTCTGAGTTAATAAAAGCCTTGCTTTGCTCCGTAACGTCGAGTCTCGGGTTCATTGAGGCACATCACTCTCTCTCTCTCTCCCAGTCTCTCTCTCCCCCCGCAGTCTCTCTCTCTCCCCCCAGTCTCTCTCTCTCCCCCCAGTCTCTCTCTCTCTCTCCCCCCAGTCTCTCTCTCTCCCCCCAGTCTCTCTCTCTCCCCCTAGTCTCTCTCTCTCATCCTCCAGTCTCTCTCTCCCCAGTCTCTCTCTCCCCCCAGTCTCTCTCTCTCATCCCCTCCAGTCTTTCTCTCCCCAGTCTCTCTCTCCCACCCAGTCTCTCTCTCTCTCTCTCCCCAACTCTCTCCCTCTCCCCCAGTCTCTCTCTCTCTCTCTCCCCCACTCTCTCCCTCTCCCTCCACTCTCTCCCTCTCCCCCCAAGTCTCTCTCCCCATCTCTCTCTCTCTCCCCTCAGTCTCTCTCTCCTCTCCCCCCCCACCCCCGGTCTCTCTCTCTCCCCCCGTCGCTCTCTCGCTCGCTCTCTCTATCTCCCCAGTCTCTCTCTCTCTCCCCAGTCTCTCCCCCCCAGTCTCTCTCTCTCCCCCTCAGTCTCTCTCTCTCTCTCTCCCCATTCTCTCTCTCTCTTTCCCCAGTCTCTCTCCTCTCTCCCCCCCGCCTCTCTACTCTCTCTCTTTCTCTCCCCATCTCTCTCTCTCTCCACATCTCTCTCTCTCTCACCCCTCAGTCGCTCTCTCTCTCCCCTCAGTCTCTCTCTCTCTCTCTCTCTCTATCTCCCCATTCTCTCACTCTCTCCCCAGTCTCTCTCCTCTCTCACACTCCCAATCTCTCTCTCTCACACTCCAATCTCTCTCTCTCACACTCCCAATCTCTCTCTCTCACACTCCCAATCTCTCTCTCACACTCCAATCTCTCTCTCTCTCATCTCCCAATCTCTCTCTCTCTCACGCTCCCAATCTCTCTCTCTCTCACGCTTCCAATCTCTCTCTCTCTCACCTCCAATCTCTCTCTCACACTCCCAGTCTCTCTCTCTCACACACTCCCAGTCTCTCTCTCTCACACTCCCAATCTCTCTCTCTCACACTCCCAATTCTCTCTTCACACACTCCCAATCTCTCTCTCTCTCTCACTCCCAATCTCTCTCTCTGACACTCCCAATCTCTCTCTCTCTCACACTCCCAATCTCTCTCTCTGACACTCCAATCTCTCCCTCTCTCTCACACTCCCAATCTCTCACACTCCAAATTTCTCTCTCACTCTCACACTCCCAATCTCTCTCTCTCACAACACTCCCAATCTCTCTCTCTCTCTCACTCCCAGTCTCTTTCTCTCACACCCCCAATCTCCTCTCTCTCACACTCCCAATCTCTCTCTCTCTCACACTCCCAGTCTCTCTCTCTCACACACTCCCAGTCTCTCTCACACTCCCAATCTCTCTCTCTCACACTCCCAATCTCTCTCTCTCACACTTCCAATCTTTCTCTCACACTCCCAATCTCTCTCTCACTCCCAATCTCTCTCTCTCACACTCCCAATCTCTCTCTCTCTCACACTCCCAATCTCTCTCTCTCTCACACTCCCAATCTCTCTCTCACACTCCCAATCTCTCTCTCACACTCCCAGTCTCTCTTTCTCACACACTCCCCAGTCTCTCTCACACTCCCAATCTCTCTCTCTCACACTCCCAATCTCTCTCTCTCTCACACTCCCAATCTCTCTCTCTCACTCCCAATCTCTCTCTCTCACACTTCCAATCTCTCTCTCACACTCCCAATCTCTCTCTCTCACACTCCCAGTCTCTCTCTCTCTCTCACTCCCAATCTCTCTCTCTCTCACTCCCATCTCTCTCTCCTCACACTCCAATCTCTCTCTCTCTCACACTCCCAATCTCTCTCTCTCACACTCCCAATCTCTCTCTCTCTCTCTCTCCTTCCCTCTCTCTCTCTCTCCTTCCCTCTCTCTCTCTGTCTCTCTCTCCTTCCTCTCTTTCTCTCTCCTTCCCTCTCTCTCCTTCCCTCTCTCTCTCTCTTTTACCATTCCATCTCTCTCTCTCTTTCCTTCCATCTCTCTCTCTCTCTCTCCTTCCCCCTCTCTCTCTCTCTCTCTCCTTCCCTCTCTCTCTCACCTTCCCTCTCTCTCTCTCTCCTTCCTCTCTCTCTCTCTCTCCTTCCCTCTCTCTCAATCCCTCTCTCTCTCTCTCCTTCCCTCTCTCTCTTCCCCCAGTCGCTCCCTCTCTCTCTTCCAACAACAACATGCCCTCAAAAAGCCTCGGCACCCGCCGGGCTCCCCCAGCTAGTAATATATATAGTGGAGCAAGTAGTTAATGCAAGGAATACGGGAACATCCACAAAACAGAGACTTTAACATAATTAGGTTTAATAAAAGGAAAGGGAAATAAAAATAAAGGTACTGAACTGGGGAAAAAAGAAAAAATCAATGAGATTAAAAGGGAACCAGCCCAGATAAATTTGAAAGACAAATTGGCAGATTTGACAGTTTACAAACATTGGAAGTCTTTCACGCAGCAGATGATTAGGATACAAATGAAACATATTCCACAAGAAGGGGGGGGTACAGCCAAATCATTGGATGAATAGAGAAATTAAAATTAAAATGAGACTCAAAACAGAGGCATAAGACAAGTCCAGTGCTAATAATACTTAACAAAGTCAAGCAGAATATAGAAAATAGAAAGGGATCAAAATGGGAGATCCAAAGGAGATGGGATATGAAGAAAGACTGCTAAAGGGAAATATGAAAGGATTTTCTAAACACATAAAAAGCAAAAGAGTAGTTAGAAAAAGAGAAAGGATAGGGCTGATTAAAGGCAAAAAAAGGAAATGTTATGAAGAAAGATACCAAATGAACCTCAGAAGTGTGTGGTAGTGGGAATTAAAGGACACAAGAGTGGGTGAAGCAATCAGATGGATAACTATAGATAAGGAAGTGCAGAGCCCTGATACACATCTTTGAATGTTGTGGGAAGTCAGACCTAGCAGAGGCTCTGACCACAATCTTAGATATTGAAGTTGTGTCAGAGGACTGGAGGGTTGCCAGTGTAACACCTCTGTTCAAAATGGGAGAAAGGAATAAACTGGATAAGTATAGACCAGCCTGCCTAACAATGATAATGCCTAAGCTTCTGTGGGCATAATATGGGATAATAATATTCACCTAGAAAGATATGAATTAATTAAGAACAGACAGTATCGATTTGTAAAAGGCAGGTCACATCTGATAAATTCAATCGAGTTCTAAGCAATTAATGGTGTATTATTGATAAAGGAAATGCAGTCGATTCTGTGTATCTGCATTTTCACAAGGCCTTTTACAAACTGCCACAAAGGAGGCTTGTTCATAAAATTGCGATACACTATAATAGAGAGAATATGGTAGTATGGATAGGAATTTGACTTATCGACAGAAAACAGAGAAATGGTTAAAGGATGTTTGTTGGTCTGGAGGTTGTAAATAGTGGTGTCCCAAAGGGGTCAGTGTTGGGACCATTGCTCTTCTCAATATATAGAAATGATTTAGACTCGGGTATGGGGACACAATATCAAAATTTTCAGGCAACCAAAAATAGGGAGTATGGTTTACTGTGAAGAGGACTGTAAGTGACTTCTGAAAGACATAGGTTAATAGATTGGGCATATAGATATTGAATGAAATTTAATGCAGTGAAATGCGAAGTGATACATTATGGGAGGAAGAATGAAAGGATATACAGGTAGACTATCCTTTATCCGAAAACCTCGGGACCAGCCGTGTTTCGGTTTTCGGAAAATTTCGGATTTCGGAAGGTATTTTATAAGACTGGGAAATTTGTCGGGGGTGGGTCGGCGGGGGTCGGCGGTGGGGGTCGTCGGGGTCGGCGGGGGGGTCGGCGGGGGTCCGCGGGGGGGTCGGCGGGAGTTGGTCGGCGGGGGTCCGCGGGGGGTCGTCGGCGGGGGTCGGGGTCGTGCGCACGACTTACGCTAACCCTCTGCTCAGCGTAAGTCGTGCGCCACTCTGGTCATGTCGTGCGCACGACTTACGCTGAACGAAAAAACCCTTCGGTTTTTAGAGGGTTTCGGTTTTCGGAAGTTCGGATAAAAGGTAGTCTACCTGTATACACTTAATGGTAAAACTTTAAACAGAGTAGAACAGCAGAGAGACTTAAGGGTTCAGATACATAGACCTAGAAATTCGATCAAGTCCAAAAATGGGTACACGGGCAGAGTTTGTGATTTACGCGTCTCTTTGCCAGGTCCCAGCCAGCGTGTGAAATTGGTGCTGGGAAATCATTAGAATGAGTGCAGCCAGCACTACCCGTGCTATTCATAGGCTGCTTGCCGGTTTAGGGAGATTGGAAATCGGGTGTCTCTGATACGACATAAAGGCAACAAGCACCTCTTAAAGGGAGGTGCAATCTGGCTGCAGACAGGAAGGTACACTTCTGAAGAAAGAAATGGCTGGAAGAAGCACTGGAAGAGCACCCCGATTCTCTGATGCTGCTTTGGAGGCCCAGGTCCAGGCAGTGGATAGGAGGAGGGAGATCCTGTTCACCCTAGGGGGCAGAAAGCACTCCATCCTGCACCTTCTCCGTCAGTGGGAAGTGGTTGCAGAGGAGGTCAATACCAGGAGCTTAGCTTCAAGGACATGGCTGCAATGCTGGAAAATGTTCATTGATCTCACCAGAGTCCCAGGAGAGTGGCTTTGGCTCCATGAGAGGATATCTCTCTCAGAGCTCTCAGGAGGAGCCTGCAGAGGGTCTTTACGGAGCAGATCTGTTGGAGAACAGATTGCAGGCATGCTGTGATGCCTTGGAAGTCCCTTTGCACACTGGGGAGTCAAGGGTTATGGGGAGCGGGCAGGAAAGTAGTGTTGAGGCCAAGATCAGATCAGCCATGATCTTATTGAATGGCGGAGCAGGCTTGAGGGGCCAAATGGCCTACTCCTGCTCCTATTTCTTATGTTCTTATGTATCCAGAGCCATGATGGCAACAGTCTGAGCTTCCCTGGCAGCAAGTTGAGATTGCATGACATCAGTCTGAGCTTCCACGGCAGCACTCAGATATTGGGTGGCTGCTGCGTGTGCTGCAATGGAAGCTGAGACATCGTCCATCAGACGCTGCATCATGGTGGGTTCCACAGGTGTATTGATGGAGGTGGCTACCCATTCCATGTTGGAAAGGATGTGCTCCAAGCTCTGCGCAAAGCCCTGTACCAAGTTGGTGCCGGACTCCTCCATGCTCCTTGACATTGAACGCAGGCTTTCTGGTGCACCAAGCATTAGGGTGTGTACACTCATCAGCCTTCTTATGTAGCCTGGCCCATCGAAGTTATCATCGGAGTCCTCTGCAGCAAAACTAGTGTGCGACCTTGCCCTCCAGCACCTGCACTATCCTTTCCCCCTGTCTCACCACGTGCAGATCCCACCTCTAACCTATCCTCTGAGATATGCGCAGTGTCAGTATCTGAGCTGGTGACTGAGACTGTGAAATTGAGTGACGATGTGTTTTCATCTTCATTGTCTTCGTGCTCCTCCTTCACTGCCTAGGCTGGTTGCAGTTCTTGGGTATCTGAAAAGAAAAGGGACAAGGGTTGGTTGTGGTGAGGGGAGAAGAGAAAGTAAGAAGTGCAGGCTTACACCACCAACATCTTCACTGTCAGAAGAGATTGTTGGATGAAGGAGAAGTTGGATGAGAGAAGGAGGATTAGGTATGCAGAAACCCTCATCTTCAGTGGCTTCAGTCCCACCAGTGGCCACGGCCTCAGCAATGGCCTTTCCCATAATGGTCAGCACCATTTCCTCCATGGGGGTTAGAATATGCAGGCACACCTCGCCTCCTCTAGTTAGTTCCTGCTGCCTCCAATTGTGCGCTACCTTCTCCTGCAAGAGAGAGGGAAGTGTGTCAATGAGTATCATGCAATCTGTGTGTGTGATGTGGCTGTCATGGTTGAATAGCTGGCCGTGTATGCGAGCTGTGAGATGTGGGTGTGAGACTTGTAACAGTGCAAAGTGTGTGAGGGTGAGGTAAAGCATATGAATGGTCAGGTTGAGTTCTGATTGACAGAGATTGTTGGTAGGTGAGTGATGGGGTTGTGGTGAATTGAACAGTAACTGAGGCTAGTGGTGCAGTTGGTAGGTATAAGCATTTGAAGATGCATTCACTGACCTTGACCACTCATGTGAGATCATTCAATTTCTTCCGGCACTACATTCAGGTCATTGGGGCTATACTCCTGGCATTGACCTCCGTGGCTATCTGTTCCCACTGCCTTCTCATCATGTGTATGGAGGGCCTCCTGTCCCCCTGAGGATACTGGACATCTCTCCTCCTTTCCACCTTCTCCACCAAGACCATCAGTGCAGCATCTGAAAACTGCGCTCTCACATGGTCAGCCATTTATCACTCTTTCCCAGGTCAGATTCACTTGTAGAAAAACTTCCAGCACCTGCTCCAGCCACAATGCACCTCCCCTTTAAGAGATGCAGGCTAGATTTAAGTAGTGCAAGTTAGTAACGATATTGGGCCCCTGCTGATGTGTGCAGCCAATGAACAGTACGGGGAGCACTGGCTGCACGCAGAAATCATTATAATGAGCAGGAGCACAAAGTTCTGCCTGCATTCCACTCAACGGGCACAGGTTAATCATGCATCGCGATCCCTGCACCCGTCTTCGGGAGCGAACCAATTTAACCCCCAGTGACTTTACATGCATAGAAGTTGAAAATATGTAGGCAGCGTGACACGTACTTGTACCTGTGGACCATCAGGAGGAATAACTGTCATCTACTGGTTACAACAAAAAAGTGGAATTTACCCAATTAACCTGTTAAAAACTTCACTTGAGGGAGTGGGTGGCTAAAACATTGATCTTTCACTGAGTTTGAATCAACTGCTGACTGATGGAATGAATGTGACGTAATAAAACTCACTACGCACTTGGTTTGAGAATAAAGCAAGGCTTTAATCAACTTATTTCAGAACACGGAAGTCTAGTTGTATCCACTAGCTCCCTTGTCTTTACAAAATGTCCCTGGCAAGCTGGGGCCAATGCCCGAGTATTTATACTCCTTGGACGGCGCCACCAGCTGGCCGTCCAGGGTTATTTCATGAGTAGTTTCTTTATAATGATGAGATTTATAACAGAATGTATAGTCTCTCTCCTACCGGTATGAAATGAGTTTGGAAGTCTCAACATAATTCTGAGTAGGAATGGGCCATAGTTCAAATTACATACAACTTGGCAATAAATTGATAATCTCATTCAGGAGTCATAAGGTTGGTTAATGTGGAAAATACAAAGACCTAGAGATTTGATTAAGCTGAAAACCAGGCGCAGTAATCAGGAGGCCCTCCAGAAAGAAGGATATGGGACCAGATTGCCGAGACGGTCACTGCCAGCAGTGTTGCCCCCCCAGAACCTGGCTCCAGTGCCCAAAGAAGCTTCATGACCTCAGACCAGTGGTCAAGGTCAGTGAATGCATCTTCAAAAGCCGTCTCCTACCAACTGCACCACTAGGCTCACACACTGCTCAATGCACCACATCCCCATCACTCACCTACCAATATTCCCTACCAAACACGAGGCACACCTCCCAATCCTAGCTTCACCTCACCCTCACACACATACCACTGTTGCAAGCCAAACACCCACATCTCACAGCTTGAACACACTGTCAGTTATTCAACCATGACAGCCATAGTACCCAAACACACTCACTGACATACTTCAATTTCTCTTGCAGGAAAAGGTGGCACATAACCAGTGCCAGCAGACCTTAACAGGTGGGGGTCAGGCTCCTTTACATCACCTCACCCCCTTGGAGGAGACGGCACTGGCCATTCTTGGCAAGGGCATGGCTGAGCCCTTGGCCAGCGGCGGGGCTGAAAGAATACAAGGTGCCGGTATCCTCATACATTATTCTCCATCTCACAATCTCTTCTGATTTACAAGCTGCACATAGTGTAAGCATGCACATTTTGCTTTACCCCCCTCCCCTCACCACAACCCTACCCTTGTGCCTTCCTCATTTCAGACACCCAAGAAATCCAGCCTGCCCAGCCAGTGGTTGAACAAGAAGGAGAGTGAAGAAGAAGAAAAATAAACACTGTCACACGATTTCACACTCCCAGCCACCAGTTCCTCGAGGTCGTCCTGCAAGGCCATCTGCAGTGTCCCCCACTGAAAGTCAGCAGCCTTCCACCAGCCATGCTGCAGCCAATGGGGTAGCACTGTGTAGGTGCACTAGGATAGGCAAAGGCGCATGCAAGATAGTCACTAAGGGAATGCATAATGGTGATTTGTTGATTTTTTGATGTACTATTGGATGCATATATGGATAAAGTTGGATTAGAAAGTTTACTTTGTGGTTACATTTATTTCAGCATTGTGGCCAAGAGGACGCCAGAAAGGGGCTGTCTGGGTTGCCTCCTGCCTTCCGCTTTCTCTTCTTCTGCTTCCTCCTCCTCTTCCTCCTCCTCCTCCTCTTCCTCCTTCTCCTATTCCTCCTCATCCTCACTCTGTGAGCAGGTTGTCTCCTTCGCTTCCTCTATTCCATCTCCATGTCATGCTGCAGCCCAAGGGGGGCTGCAACTAGAGCCCTCAGGACTGGGAGTAAGTGGTGTTCTCAGAGGCTTTCCTTTAAGATCCAAAGCCTTGCAAGCATCCAGCAGCACTCCCTGCACACTTTAACAACTTTTTAAATATCTTACACCAAGCCACTACTCAAATAAAATGTACAGGATCCATTACAAAAGCAAAAATCAAAACTTAACTCAAAGTTACATGGGTCCCTTTAGGTAGCGCTGGTGGGGGGTCCGTCGTGCAGCTGAACCCATGTTCAATTGTGCGTGCTTTGGAGAAGGCGTTGAATGGAGTGGCGATGTCCAAAATAGCATGTTGTGCGTCAATTCAGCCTTTCACGTTGATTGACGTCACAATCTGCCTCATTACCATTTTTTCAGCAACCGCAGGCAACGGCCACGCTGCTGACCTGCCCAAAATGGCAGCAGCCACGGGCTGCGCCGGAAGCAGGCGGAAGCAAGGCTGCCGCCATCTTTTTGATGAAACTGGCCTTAACAGCCGATGGTAAGAGATGCAGTTTCCCGGCCCAAGATTCACACTACAGTAGTTTTTTTTTAGTTTTGAGTTTGGGATTACACATATTCGTGGAGCAGAATAAAGGGAGGCTATTTGGATCTGGCTGTGCTATGCCTGATTTTCATCGTAAAATTGGGAGTAAAAGTGCCTGTAAGTGGGAAATGACACTGACAGAATCACATAACTGAGATCAAATATTCATCAAAAATATAAAATAATAAAGCTTAAAATTGACTTTTCTACTTGTTGAAAATCTATTCAACCTGTTTTGTTTACACAGGCACACATAAAAACAAGCCCTACAAAATGTGTTCCTACAGGAGCAAAGGGATTGGAGGAACTTAATAAACAGTCAATAGAATGTATTTTAAATGCAATATTACCTCCAAGGTAAGCAGATTTGAGTGTACTTCATTATTTCATGATATGCTTGGGTGTTATCAAATTGTAAAAGTGATAGCTTAGACAATTGCTTCTAATATTTGTAGTTGATCTCCCATAACATTGCAGATGGACAGTTTAAAAAAAGATGGCCCTAAAAATCTACAGTGGCTGCTGGATTGAGTTGCCACTAGCTAAGGCGAGACTTGATACGAATCGTTCATAATTTCATACAAATTATTACACAATAAGGTGAATGTACAGAGCAAGTTATATCAGATTGGTAAAACTTATCTCTGCATAATAATATAAAAATAATGAATATGCTACGCTTTCCCACTTCATGGGTTGTCTTAAAGTAAACAGAGTAACTCCTCTGCATTCTGTCCTACAGCCCAAGGGTGCATTTCTTCTCCCTGCAGGCTCCTGTCTTTTACTAAGCCTATTTTTTGCTGCCCAACTGCCTGCACAGCATCCTTTAAAAAAAAACTGACTCCAGTATCAGCTTTTAGTCAAACTGACGAATAATCCCTCACCTTTCCAAGCGGAATCTACTTGCATAACTTGACAATGACCCTGTTATGTTAAATGAATAGCATTGACGCAGCTGCAATGAGCGTGTAGATGGGAAAATAAGCTGTGAGGGGGATGCAAAGGATATGAAAGGTTAAGTGGGAATGTTAGCATAGTGGTAATTTAATCCAGAGATGTGAGTTCAAATCCCACCATGGCAGCTGGGGAATTTAAATTCAGCTAATTAAATAAACCTGGAATAATTACTAGTATCAGTAATGGTAACCATGAAACTATCGGATTGTTGTAAAATCCCATCTGGTTCACTAATGTCCTTTAGGGAAGGAAATCTGCCGTCCTTACCTGGTTTGGCCTATATGTGACTCCAGACCCACAGCAATGTGGTTGACTCTTAACTGCCCTCTGAAATGGCCTAGCAAACCACTCAGTTGTAACAAGCCGATACGAAACACAATAATAGAATAAAACCGGATGGACCACCCGGCATCGAACTTGGCACCGGCTACGGACACAGCAACGGCACACCCAGCCCAGTCGACCCTGCAAAGTCCTCCTCACCAACATCTGGGGACTTGTGCCAAAAAATGGGAGAGCTGTCCCACAGACTAGTCAAGCAACAGCCTGACAGAGTCATACTCACAGAATCATACCTTTCAGCCAATGTCCCAAACTCCTCCATCACCATCCCAGGGTATGTCCTGTCCCACCGGCAGGACAGATGCACCGGGGTGGCGGCACAGTGGTATACAGTCGGAAAGGAGTGGCCCTGGGAGTCCTCAACATTGTCTCATGGCTTCAGGTCAAGCATGGGCAAGGAAACCTCCTGCTGATTACCACCTACCTTGGAAGAAGCACTGAGAGTAGCAAGGGCACAGAATGTACTCTGGGTGGGGAACTTCAATGTCCATCACCAAGAGTGGCTCGGTAGCACCAGAGCTGGCCGAGTCCTGAAGGACATAACTGCCAGCCTGGGCCTGTGACAGGTGGTGAGAGAACCAACACGAGGGAAAAACCTATTTGACCGCGTCCTCACCAATTTACCTGTCGCAGATGCATCTGTCCATGACAGTATTGGTAGCAGTGACCACCGCACAGTCATTGTGGAGACAAAGTCCCGTCTTCACACTGAGGACATCCTCCATCGTGTTGTGTGGCACTACCACCGTGCTAAATGGGATAGATTCAGAACAGATCTAGCAGCTGAAAACTGGGCATCCATGAGGCGCTATGGGCCATCAGTAGCAGCAGAATTGTATTCCACCACAATCTGTAGCTTCATGGCCTGGCATATCCCTCACTCTACCATTACCATCAAGCCAGGGGACCAACCCTGGTTCAATAAGGAGTGCATACCAGGAGCAGCACCAGGTGTATCTAAAAATGAAGTGCCAAACTGGGGAAGCTGCAGCACAGGACTACATGCATGCTAAAAAGCGGGAACAGCATGCTATAGACAGGGCTAAGTGATCCCACAATCAACGGATCAGATCAAAGCTCTGCAGTCCTGCCACATCCAGTCGTGAATGGTGGTGGACCATTAAACAATTAACGGGAGGAGGAAGCTCCATGAATATATCCATCCTCAATGATGGTGGAGCCCAGCACGTGAGTGCAAAAGACAAGGCTGAAGCGTTTGCAACCATCTTCAGCCAAAAGTGCCGAGTGGATGATCCATATCGGCATACTCCTGAGGGCCCCACCATCACAGAAGCCAGTCTTCAGCCAATTCGATTCACTCCACGTG
The DNA here is from genome assembly GCF_052327205.1 of Somniosus microcephalus. Lineage (NCBI taxonomy): Eukaryota > Metazoa > Chordata > Chondrichthyes > Squaliformes > Somniosidae > Somniosus > Somniosus microcephalus. The sequence continues at coordinate 131,187,732 of NC_140995.1, read as the reverse complement.
ATATGAAGAAATGGCTTAGCGCACTGGATACAGCAAAGGCTATGGGCCCCGACAACATCCCAGCTATCGTGTTGAAGACTTGTGCTCCAGAACTAGCCGTGCCTCTAGCCAAGCTGTTCCAGTACAGCTACAACACTGGCAGCTGTCCGAAAATGTGGAAAACTGCCTAAGTATGTCCTGTCCACAAAAAGCAGGACAAATCCAACCCGGCCAATTACCGCCCCATCAGTCTACTCTCAATCATCAGCAAAGTGATGGAAGGTGTCATCGAAAGTTCTATCAAGCGGCACTTACTCACCAATAACCTACTCACTGATGCTCACTTTGGGTTCCGCCAAGACCGCTCAGCTCCCAAACATGGACAAAGGAGCTGAATTCCAGAGGTGAGGTGAGAGTGACTGCCCTTGACATCAAGGCAGCTTTTTACCGAGTGTGGCATCAAGGAGCCCTAGTAAAACTGAAGTCAATGGGAATCGGGAGGAAAATGCTCCACTGGCTGGAGTCATACCTAGCACAAAGGAAGATGGTTGTGGCGGTTGAAGGTCAATCATCACAGCCCCAGGACATCACTGCAGGAGTTCCTCAGGGCAGTGTCCTAGGCCCAACCATCTTCAGCTGCTTCATCAATGACCTTCCCTCCAACATAAGGTCAGAAATGGGGATGTTCGCTGATTACTGCACAATGTTCAGTGCCATTCACAACAAAGATAATGAAGCAGTCCATGCCCGCATGCAAAAAGACCTGGACGACGTTCAGGCTTGGGCTGATAAGTGGCAGGTAACATTTGCACCCCAGAATTGCCAGGCAATGACTATCTCCAACAAGCGAGAGTCTAACCACCTCCCCTTGACATTCAACGGTATTACTATCGCCGAATCCCCCACCATCAACATCCTAGGGGTCACCATTGACCAGAAACTTAACTGGAGCAGCCACATAAATACTGTGGCAACAAGAGCCGGTCAGAGGCTAGGTATTCTGCGGCGAGTGTCCCACTTCCTGACTCCCGAAAGCCTTTCCACCATCTACAAGGCACAAGTAAGGAGTGTGATAGAATACTCTCCACTTGCCTGGATGAGTGCAGCTCCAACAACACTCAAGAAGCTCGACACCATCCAAGACAAAGCAGCCCGCTTGATTGGCACCCAATCCACCACCTTAAACATTCACTCCCTCCACCACCGGCGTACCATGGCTGCAGTGTGTACCATGTACAAGATGCACTGCAGCAACTCGCCAAGGCTTCTTTGGCAGCACCTCCCAAACCCGCGACCTCTTCCACCTAGAAGGACAAGGGCAGCAGGCGCATGGGAACACCACCACTTCCAAGTTTCCCTCCAAGTCATACATCATCCTGACTTAGAAGTATATCGCCGATCCTTCATGGTCGCTGGGTCAAAATCCTGGAACTCTCTCCCTAACAGCACTGTGGGAGTACCTTCACCATATGAACTGCAGCGGTTCAAGAAGGCGGCTCACCACCACCTTCTCAAGGGCAATTAGGGATGGGCAATAAATGCTGGCCTTGCCAGCGATGTCCACATCACATAAACGAATTTTAAAAAAGTGAGTGGGCAAAAACATGGCAGAAGGAGTATAATGTTGGGAACTGTGAAATTATCCACTTTGGTAGGAAGAATAGAAAAGCAGAATATTTTTTAAAAGGTGAGAGACTAGTAAATGTTGGTATGCAGAGGGATCTGGGTATCCTTGTACACGAATCACAGAAAGTTAACATGTAGGTACAGCAAGCAATTAGGAAGGGAAATGGTTCATTAGCCTTTATTGTAAGGGGGTTGAAGTATAAGAGTAAGGAAGTTTTGCTGCAATAATGGTGAGCCCACACGTGGAGTATCGTGTACTTGGTCTCCTTACCTAAGGAAGGATATACTCGCCTTAGAGAGAGGCAACATAGGTTCACTAGATTGATTCCTGGGATGAGAGGGTTGTCCTATGAGGAGAGATTGAGTAGATTGGGCCTATACTCTCTGGAGTTTAGAAGAATGAGAGGTGATCTCATTGAAACATACAAAATTCTTACAGGGCTTGACAGGGTAGATGCAGGCAGGATGTTTCCCCTGTCTGGGGAGTCTAGAACCAGTGGTCACAGTCTCAGAATAAGGGGTCGGCCATTTAGGACTGAGATGAGAAGAAATTTCTTCACTCAGAGGGTGGTGAATCTTTGGAATTCTCTACACCAGAGGGCTATGGATGCTCAGTCGTTGAGTATATTCAAGACTGAGATCGATAGATTTTTGGACTCTATGAGGGAATCAAGGGATATGGGTGTAGGGCGGGAAAGGGAAAATGGTTTATTTTTTCCCCATTTTTCAAGGAGGGAAGTGGAATTACTGGTGTAAGTGTAATCTGCTTTGACAGTTACTCTGTATGTTCACTTGCTGTCGGTAAATAAAGCAACTTCACAGTTCATATCTGGCCTTGTTTCTCAGTCTGCCTTAGGAAAAATTGGAGAAACACACACGAGGGCTCCTGTGAAAGATACAATATCCAGTTCACAAGCAGCTTCTATTGCCTAAACCTGTCCACTTCACTACCTCTCTTTCCTCTTTTAAGATGCTCCTTAAAACCTACCTCTTTGACCAAGCTTTTGGTCACCTGCCCTAATTTATCCTTATGTGGATCAGTGTCAATTTTTTTTGTCTTAAAATGCTCCTGTGCAGCGCCTTGGAACGTTTTACTATGTTAAAGGCGCTATATAAATACAAGTTGTTGTTGTTGTTGTTACACCCTGGGTTGTGCGTTTGTATAATTAGATCTTGGGCACACCCTTGAACGTAAGACTGCGGGAGTGACCAATGTCTCTGTACCTGAAAGAATATCTAAGGTAGACCCAAAACTTGTAACAGTTTTGTAAGGGCCGAAGACCATCCAAATACTTTAGTTTAATGCTGGAAGGTACCCATAGGTTTTCTCTGTGTTCTTATTCAAATAAATATATTAATTATTGAGCTTCTTCTATTAGAAGTAACCTTTATCTAGATGAAGTTGGTGTACCAGCATGTTGCATTGTTGAATGGTAGGGTGCGGATTTATACATTTGGCAATATGGCCTCGACGTGCAATCCTATCCATTTCATGGTCGGAAAAGGCTATTACTCCATTAATGTGTAGCTGGTCTGTGACCATAGGTACAGACTCATACACCCTGGTAAGAGTCATGATTCTTTTATTTTACAACAGTCAAAACTGCCACTATTTGATGGGCCAGGAAGCCCAGATGGATATTTGCTCGGGATCACTGCAGTTTTAGTTGATGACACCTTGAGGCAGCCACAAGCAAGGGCTAATGAGTATAATGAGGCCCATGATGCCACCAGGATCATGCTGGAGTAGACTTGGGATGTTAAAGGAAAGGATTCAATTTGATATGGTTCTGCAAAGGTATCCAAGATCATTGTGGTCTACTGCCTTTGCATAGTTTCACCATCGAAAAGGTGTTGCCATGGAGCATGTGGAAGAAGAGGCCCAATGCAACCAGTGGTGTGAGGAAGCTGACCTAATTTCTGAGGACATGTGTGCAAAACATCCAGCTCGGGATGGGGGTGGTCAAGTATCTCCTTATGCAGGGGCAATGGATGGCCCTGCAACTGCTGGTTCTGTATATAATAGTACCTTGGCTGCCTGGACCGGCATGCTATCAAATACATCTAGAATCATTTAAGCAGGTAGCTACATGTTATGGATGTGGTGTTGCCCTAAGAAATGATTCCATTCCCCATGGTATTGTCTCTTCCATACTGGTGGCCAAAATTTGAAAGTTGCTTAGTATTCTCTCATATATCTCCATCAAACGTTGATGTACCTCAGCATGTCCAGCTATCTGTGAGAGAGCAGACTGTTTAGCAACTGTGAGGTTTTTGAAGACATGTATTATGGCAGTCTCAGCCAAATTCCCTACCTGGAAGGAGTCGGCAGCACCGGAGGTAGAGAATCAAGAGAGCAGGACCCAAGGACAGCGTGGACCTGGAAGGAGTCGACAGCACTGGAGGTAGAGAATCAAGAGAGCGGGACCTGAGGACAGTGTGGACCTGGAAGGAGTCGACAGCACTGGAGGTAGAGAATCAAGAGAGCGGGACCCGAGGACAGCGTGGACCTGGAAGGAGTCGGCAGCAGTACAAATCCGGCGAATTCCAAAAGAACAGAAAAAAACAAGGAGTGACATCATAGGACAGCAGGAAGATGATTGGTGGGTGAGTATTAGCATGTTTTTTTCTCTCTAACTTAACTAGATAAACTAATTAATATAACTATAAATAATCATTTGAATTAAGACTTTAACTAAAAAAGTGAGAGAAGCAGCCAGAGATAAAGGTAGGCCCAATTTTTAAGACTCTTAGGGGGAAAAATTTGTCCCCTTAGTGCCGCCAGTTAGTGACAATAGATGGTGCTAATGCGGCATTGAGAGCTGTAATAACAGCTCCTGTTGAATCCAGCGCCATACACCAAATCGGGACCCCCCCGTAGCGCTGCCGGTAACAGCGATCGCCGGCGACTTCAACGCCAGGGAAATCATGACGTCAGTGAGTGTGCAACGCTCACTGAACGCCCAATCTGCCAAATTGCTTCTCGCCACTTACCTCACCACCAGGAATTAACAACGATAGGAAGAGCTGGCGTGCAGCACCAGGAAGCTGGCTCCAGGGATGTTATTTAAAGGGATCAGCCCCAATCACTCGCACCTGACAGTTTAGTGAAGTTTCAGTGCCTGTGTGTTAGTTCCTGATACTGCAGCAGTTTTATTTAGTGATTTGAAGGTTCTTTGTTATCAGGAGTGTTGTGGCAAGTAGAAAAGTGCAAAATGTATTCTTGAAAGATTCAACCAACAACACTTGCTAAAAGTCATGGGGGCTGTACTGGCAGTCCATCTCGCCCTCCAGGATTAACGGTGGAGGGAGTGGAGGCAATGAGGAAGATGGAAACATTGCTTATCGGGAACGGTAGCATAGTGGTTATGTTACTCGACTAGTAATCCAGAGGCCTGGATGAATGATATGGAGACATGAGTTCAAATCCCACCACGGCAGCTGGGGAATTTAAATTCAGTTAAAAGCTAGAATCAGTAATGAAACAACCGGATTGTCGTAAAAACCCATCTGGTTCACTGATGTCCTTTAGAGAAGGAAACCTGCCATCCTTACCTGGTCTGGCCTATATGTGACTCCAGACCCACAGCAATGTGGTTGACTCTTAACTGCCCTCTGAAATGGCCTAGTGAGCCACTCAGTTGTACCAAACTGCTACAAAAGGAACAGTGGTTCTTCTCAAGGGCAATTAGGGATGGGCAATAAATGCTGGCCTTGCTGGTGATGCCCACATCCCATAAATTAAAAAAATGTGTGCAGAGGGAGGAGGAGGAAGAAGATGAGGGAGAGAGGAGGCAGCTGGATAATCGGGCTTCCGGACGGGTGGTCCATGACCGGCTCATCAGATTCCGATTTTAATGAATGATCCCCCTTGCTCACCAGATCCCCATCATACCATCCGTGTTATGCAATATCACAGTGTGCTCCTGGGTGCAAAGGTGAAATGAGAGAGACCACAAAATATTCCAAACTCTATTAATGTATTTATGCATAAACATATCACACATATCACATGCATTCTAATAACTAATGACCCTTGTGCCTGCCATAGTTGAATAGCTGTCATTTTGTGCAAGGTGTGAGGTGTGGGCGTGAGTGTTGGTAGGTAGAGATTGTTGGTAGGTGAGTGCTGGGCATGTGGTGCATTGAGCAGTGTGTGAAGCTTGTGGTACAGATGGTGGTATGTAGCATTTGTTGATGTCTTCACTCACCCTGACCACCCATGTGAGCTTGTTAAACTTCCTCCTGCACTGTGTGTGGGTCCTGGGGACCACAGTGCTGCCCGTGACATGGTGTGCCACCTCCCTCCACATAGTCCGGCAGACTTGTGGTGAGGACTTCCTGCCAGTTGGTACAGGACTGCCCACCTTCTCTCCAGCGTTAAAACCAATGCCTCCAAAGCTTTATCAGAAAACCCCTGGGCTCTCTCCCTGGGGTGGCAATCTTCCATCAGCATTTGCAAATAAGTGCTCCTTCTCTTTGTCCATCTTCTTATAGTTGTTGAGGCAGATGCACACCCAACAATGCTGAGAATGAGGTGCTGCAGCATCAAAGGACCTCCCCTTTAAGCAGTGAAAAAAGCCTGTGGCAATCATTACTTATGCTTAGACTACGCCCGATATTGGTCCATCTTTTCAGTGTAATGCCAATGAGCTTGGGTTTTTCGACTAGAATCATGACTGCAATCATTTTAATGAGGAGTGAGGACGAATTTTGCGGCAGTCTAGATGATTTTCACCTGGCACTATTTAACCGTTTTTAGTCTAAACACTGCCCATTCTTTGGCTATAATAAATTTCTAGCCCTTAGTCTTAAGTTTATTTCTTTAAGTTAGTTAATACTCGAATAAATAGAGGCATGGCAGGGCACCTCAGTGTCCTGGACAACCACATGTGCAGGAAGTGTCATCAGCTGGAGGAGCATGAGCAGCAGCTGGCATCTCTGCGGTGCATCCGTGAGGCTGAGAGCTATGTGGATAGCACGTTTCTGGAGGTGGTCACCCCGCAGCATAAGGGTGTGCAAGAGTGTGTAAGAGAGGGAATGGGTGACCGTCAGACAGACAAGGAGGACCAGGCAGGTAGTGCAGGAGTCCCCTGAGTGCATCTCACTTTCTAACCTGTATTGATGAGGGCGATGGGTCCTCTGGGGAATACAGTTAGAGCCAAATCCACGGCACCATGGGTGGCTCAGCTGTACGGGGGGTGGGGGGGTGGGTGGAGGGGGGCTGGAGGGTGTGCGGGGGAGGAAGATCGAGAATGCAATAGTGGTAGTGGATTCGATATTTAGGGGAATGGATAGGCATTTCTGCGGCACAGACGTGATTCCAGGATGGTATGTTGCCTCCCTGGTGCCAGGGTCAAGGATGTCACTGAGTGGCTATAGAATATTCTGAGGGGGGAGGGTGAACAGCCAGAGGTCGTGGTCCATATCGGTATCAATGACATAGGTAGAAAGAGGGATGAGGTCCCAAGGCAGATTTTAGGGAGCTAGGAAAGAGATTAAAAAGCAGGACTTCAAAGGTAGTAATCTCCAGATTACTTCCGGTGCCATGAGCTAGTGAGTATAGACATAGGAGAATAGAGCAGATGAATGCATGGCTGGAGAGATGGTGCAGGAGGGAGGGCTTTAGATTCCTGGGCCATTAGGACCAGTTCTGGGGGAGGTGGGACCTGTACAGGCTGAATGGGTTGCACCTCAACAGAGCCGGGATAAATATCCTTGCGGGGTGGGGGGGTCGCTAGTGCTGTTGGGGAGGGTTTAAACTAATTTGGCGGAGGATGGGAACCAGGATGTATCATTAGAAGGGAGAAACAAAGTGCACAGAGGATTGGGAGATACAGATAGCACTAGAGTAAGAAATAGTAAGGCATTAGGTGGGGTCAGACTAAGAGAGAATACAAGAAGGTCTAACAGAGGTTTACAGTGCATATATGTAAATACACAAAGCATGGTAAATAAAGTTGGTGAGCTGCAGGTTTAAATAGCCACATGGGAATATGATGTCATGGCAATAACGGAGACTTGTCGCAAAAAAGGGCAGGATTGGCTCTTTTAAATATTCCTGGATATAAGGGGTGAAAAATTCAGTTGTTTGCGCCTTCCATTAGTGCCTTAAGAGGGCGCTAATGGGGCGCAAAGCAACTTGTGCCCGGGCGTGGCAATGTTTGCGCCGCTCGCGAAATTAACTAGCTATTTTGCGGCGGCGCTAAACACTACCGCCACAATCTCCTGCGCCAGCAGATCATGACGTCAGTCGAGTGCGCAATGCCCCGGTAGCGCCCTGGATCGGATATTGAGTGGCGTCTCCTGCCTTACCGCCTGCCGCTAGCAATGACAGGTTGAGGGGAGCATTTTGCAGTCAGAAAGGGACTGGGGGAGTGCTATTTAAAGGCGACCGCTTCCTGCCTTTTTTTGTTGGTGACATTTTTGCACCACGCATCTGAGAGAGAGAGAGAGAGAGAGACTTCTGGAGAGATTCAACGCTGTGCGAAGGAGTTTTGGGTACTGAGCAGCACTTTGCAGGTTCATTTTGATTTGCCCTTCCTTGCTTCGCCAGCGCTCTGAGGTAGCGCCTCGCTCCTCGGCCTTTGCGCCTTAAAACAGGTGTGAAGCACCTGATTTAGCGCTCCAATCACCTCCAGGGGCGATAAAAGCCAAGTTTGCCGTCGGAGGCGATAAATAGCGCCAGGCACTAAACTTTGCGCACAGCCGATAATGGCGCCCCAAACAGGGTGATATTGAATTTTTCCCCCAAGGTGTTCAGGAAAGATAGGGAAGGAAAGAAAGGAGGTGGGGTGGCAGTATTGGTTAAAGAGAATGTTACAGTGCTGGAGAGAGAGGATGTCCTGGAGGGGTCAAGGACAATAGAGGTGCTGTTAAACTACTAGGTGTATTCCATTGGCCACCTACTAGTGGGATGGATATAGAGGAGCAAATTTGCATGGAAATTACAGAGAGGTGCAAGAACTATAGAGTAGGTAAAAATCGGGGACTTCAACTATCCTAATATAGACTGGGATAGTAATAGTGTAAAGGGCAGAGAGGGGGAAGAATTTCTGAAGTGTGTTCAGGAGAACTTTCTTGATCACTATGTTTCTGGCCCAACAAGGATGGAGGCATTGCTGGATCTGGTTCTGGGGAATGAGGCGGGGCAAGTGGAGCAAGTGTCAGTCAGGGATCATTTAGGGAACAGTGATCATAGTATCATAAGGTTTAGATTAGCTATGGAAAAGGACAGGGCGCAATCTGGAGTAAAAATACTTAATTGGAGGAAAGCCAATTTCAGTGGGTTGAGAACAGATCTGGCCCAGGTAAATTGGAATCAAAGATTGGCAGGCAAAACTGTAATCGAACAATGGTCTTCCTTTAAAGTGGAGATGGTTCGGGTACAGTCAAGGTACATTCCCACTGGGGGGAAAGGTAGGGCAACTAAAGCCAGAGCTCCCTGGATGACGAAAGAGATAGAGAGTAAGATGAAGCAGAAAAAGAGCGCGTATGATAGATGTCAGGTTGAGAATACAAGTGAGAATCAGGCTGAATATAGAAAGTTCAGAGGGGAATTGAAAAAGAAAATAAGAAGGGCAAAGAGAGAGTATGAGAATAGATTGGCAGCTAACATAAAAGGGAATTCAAAAGTTTTCTATAGGCATATAAATAGTAAATGGGTAGTAAGGAGGAGGGGTGGGGCTGCTTAGGGACCAAAAAGGAAACCTATGCATGGAGGCAGAGGGCATGGCTGAGGTACTAAATGAGTACTTTGCATCTGTCTTCACCCAGGAAGAAGATGCTGCCAAAGTTATAGTGAAAGAGGAGGTAGTGGAGATAGTGGATGGGATAAAAATTGATAATTGATGAGTTACTAGAAAGGCTGGCTGTACTTAAAGTTGATAAGACATCAGGACCGGATGGGATGAATCCTACAATGCTGAGGAAAGTTAAGGTGGAAATCACGGAGGTACTGGCCACAATCTTCCAATTCTTCTTTAATTTCCTGTTTCCAATGAAGCTCAACATAAGCTCGAGGAACAGCACCTCATCTTTCGATTAGGCACTTTACAGCCTGCTGGAGTCAACATTGAGTTCAACAATTTCAGATAATTATCCCTGCCCCCATTTTTCATGCAGTATGATTTTTGCCACTCCCATTTGCAACATTTTATCTTTCCAGCCTCTTACAAAAGTACAGGATGTTCTTTCAATTCCTTCCTCCCCTCCCAAACCCCGCCCCCCTGTCTCTGCACCTGCTTAATATCTGTTACATCTCCAGCTTTTTCCAGTTCTGATGAAGGGTCCCAGACCTGAAACGTTAACTCTGTTTCTCTCTCCACGGATGCTGCCTGCCCTGCTGAGTATTTCCAGCATTTTCTGTTGTTAATTCAGATTTCCAGCATCTGCAGTATTTTGCTATTATATTAGTGTTTGGTTCACTGCCACCTCTCTTCTAGGAATGCCCACCTTGAAGAAGTTCTGCTCTTCTCTCCGACGGGAGTTCCATTTGTCTATTCAGCCTTGTTCATCTTCATTGCTTTCAGTTTCCCTTCTCGTGTTTGATCAGGTATCTGCCAAGACTCGGTTTCACAGCCACATCTCTTTCCTCAGTAACTGTCTCTGGTTCCGAGTTACTCCACGTGGATTCCAACTGAACTTCCACCCTTCATGTTTCGCATCCACCCAGGATTACAAATATCTTCTCAATATTCATCGTTCCTCGAACTACTGCTCTCGCCGCATCTTGAGATCCACGCTCAATGCCATGCGCCACCACATGAACAACCTCGACCTCTCTCTTCAGCAGCACCGTCGCACTCTATTTCAAAGCTGTCCGGGTCCACAGTTCTATTTCATCCTTCGACTCATCCGACGCTTCAACAAAAAATATTTTTTCTTCCTTTCTGATGTCAAGGATCACAAGCTTCATCAACTCGTGGACACCAACGCCCCTCCAGAACCTTCTTCCCTGTTACTTTCCTCTGATCCCATCCCTTCTTCCAATCTCACCCCCTGCTGTGTTTTCACTATCCCCTCTGACCTTACCCTCTCTGACCCCGAACGATCAGTCCTCAGCAAAGGCCTGAGCTTCATCCCCTTACGCCCCCACCTGAATGAATTTCGAGTTCGGCACGATGCTGAGCTCTTCTTCCGTCGCCTTCGTCTCCGTGCCCACTTCTCTGGCCAGGAGTCTTCCCCCCGCACGGCTGATCCTTTCTCCCGCTTTCTACATTCTCGTTCCACTTGGACCCCTCCCTCTGGCCTCTTACCCTCTCTAGATCTTTTCATTGCTAACTGCCGACGTGACATCGGCCGTCTCCATTTCTCTGCTCCCCTCTCTCACTCCAACCTACCTCCCTCTGAACGTAGCACTCCGTTCTCTCTGATCCAACCCTAACATTATCATTAAACCTGCTGATAAGGGTGGTGCTGTTGTTGTTTGGCGAACCGACCTCTACCGTGCAGAAGCTGAATGACAACTCTCCAACACCTCCTCCTACCTCCGCCTGGCCATGACCCCACTAGCAAACATCAAGCCATTGTTTCCAAGTGTGTCACTGACCTCATCTCCTCTGGAGATCTTCCCTCCATGGCCGCCAACCTCATAGTCCCCCAACCTCACACAGCCCGCTTCTACCTCCTTCCCAAGATCCCACAAACAGGACTGCCCTGGTAGACCCATCGTTTCAGCCTGTTCTTGCCCCACGGAACTTATCTCTTCCTATCTCGACTCTATTTTTTCTCCCCTTGTCCAGTCTTTTCCCACCTACATTCGCGACTCTTCCGACGCCCTCTGTCACTTTAACAGTTTCCAGTTTCCTGGCCCCAACCGTCTCCTTTTCACTATGGATGTCCAATCACTCTACACCTTCATCCCCCACCAGGACGGCCTGAGGGCACTCCGTTTCTTCCTTGAACAGAGGCCCAACCAGTCCCCATCCACCACCACCCTCCTCCGCCTGGCTGAACTTGTTCTCACATTGAACAACTTCTCCTTTGACTCCACTCACTTCCTCCAAATTAAAGGTGTTGCTATGGGAACCCGCATGTGCCCTAGCTATGCCTGCCTGTTCATGGGATATGTGGAACATTCTTTGTTCCAGTCCTACTCAGGTCCCCTCCCTCACCTCTTTTTCCGGTACATCGATGACTGTATTGGTGCCGTTTCCTGCTCTCGCCCTGAACTAGATAAGTTCATTCACTTTACTTTCAATTTCCACCCTTCCCTCACCTTCACATGGTCCATCTCCGACTCTTCCCTTCCCTTCCTTGACTTCTCCGTCTCCATTTCTGGCGATCGGCTTTCGACAAACATCCACTACAAGCCCACCGACTCCCACAGCTACCTGGACTACACTTCCTCCCACCCCGCTTCCTGTAAGGACTCTATTCCATTCTCCCAGTTTCTCCGTCTCTGCCGCATCTGTTCTGACGATGCCACCTTCCATACCAGTGCTTCCGACATGTCTTCCTTTTTCCTCAACCGAGGATTCCCCTCTACTGTGGTTGACACGGCCCTTGACCGTGTCCGTTCTATTTCCTGCACTTCTGCTCTCACCCCTTCCCCTCCCTCCTAGAACGACGATAGGGTTCCCCTTGTCCTCACCTTTCACCCTACCAGCCTCCACATTCAACGGATCATCCTCCGCCATTTCCGCCACCTCCAACGTGATCCCACCACCAAACACATCTTCCCCTCACCTCCCCTTTCAGCATTCCGAAGGGACTGCTCCCTCCGCGACACCCTGGTCCACTCCTCAATCACCCCTAACAGCCCTTCTCCTTCACCTGGCACCTTCCCGTGCAAGCGCAGGAGATGCAACACATGCCCTTTTACCTCCTCCCTTCCCACTGTCCAGGGCCCCAAACACCCCTTCCAGGTGAAACAGCGATTTACTTGTACTTCGTGCAATTTAATATACTGTATTCGCTGCTCACAATGTGGTCTCCTCTACATTGGGGAGACCAAACGCAGATTGGGCGACCGCTTTGCGGAACACCTCCGTTCAGTCTGTAAGGGTGACCCTGAGCTTCCAGTCGTCTGTCACTTTAATTCACCACTTCACTCCCACTCTGACCTCACCGTCCTCGGCCTATTACATTGTTCCAATGAAGCTCAACGTAAGCTCGAGGAACAGCACCTCATCTTTCAATTAGGCTCTTTACAGCCTGCTGGACTCAACATTGAGTTCAACAATTTCAGATAATTATCCCTGCCCCCATTTTTCATGCAGTATGATTTTTGCCACTCCCATTTGCAAGATTTTATCTTTCCTGCCTCTTACAAAAGTACAGGATGTTCTTTCAATTCCTTCCCCTGCCCCCGTCTCTGCACCTGCTTAATATCTGTTACATCTCCAGCTTTTTCCAGTTCTGATGAAGGGTCCCAGGCCTGAAACGTTAACTCTGTTTCTCTCTCCATGGATGCTGCCTGGCCTGCTGAGTATTTCCAGCATTTTCTGTTGTTAATTCAGATTTCCAGCATCTGCAGTATTTTGCTATTATATTAGTGTTTTGTTCACTGCCACCTCTCTTCTCGGAATGCCCACCTTGAAGAAGTTCTGCTCTTCTCTCCGACGGGAGTTCCGTTTGTCTATTCAGCCTTGTTCATCTTCATTGCTTTCAGTTTCCCTTCTCGTGTTTGATCAGGTATCTGCCAAGACTCGGTTTCACAGCCACATCTCTTTCCTCAGTAACTGTCTCTGGTTCCGAGTTACTCCACGTGGATTCCAACTGAACTTCCACCCTTCATGTTTCGGATCCAGCCAGGATTACAAATATCTTCTCGATATTCATCGTTCCTCGAACTACTGCTCTCGCCACATCTTGAGATCCACGCTCAACGCCTTTTCTGTTGTTATTTTAGATTTCCAGCATCCGCAGTATTTTGCTATTACATTAGTCCTAGTGCCGACCCCTGGGGAACACCACTTCCTCCAGTCCGTAAACCAACCGTTCACCACTACTCTGTTTCCTATCACTTAGCCAATTTTGTATCCATGCTGCCACTGTCCCTTTTAATCCATGGACTTCAACTTTGTTGGCAAGCCTATTGAAATTCGGGTCGGAGGCTTCCTGCGGGTGCAAGCCTCCGACTTGCATTTACCTAGCGCGCCGGCCGTTGTGCTGTGGGATTCCGATCCTGGGCCTGCTCCAACTGCCGGCACGCAGTGCTTGCATATCCCAGGGGCGCAGTTAGTTCGAAGCGTCCCCTGGGATCACGTGGGCCATGGAGTGCCAATGGTAGCAGGGAATGCCCATTCATAAATTTGACAGGAAGACCTGTCAAAACTACGAAAACAATTCAGCCTCAAAACATAACTAAAACTTCAAATAATTTTTTTTTTTTAAATCACATTTTTAAAATAACTATAAATTACATAAAATAACTATTTTAAACAATGATTTAAATTTTTGAAAAAATTAATTACAGTTTCTAACGGGGCTAAAAATAAACTTACTTTTCTTTAAATTATTTAAAAATAATAAACCTGTGGAAAAAATGTTTTAATTTTAATTAATTCACCACTTACCTTGTTAAAAGCAGGCCTTGCGCCTGCTTTTTAAACGTGTAGCTGCTGGAGACATACCTTCCCGGAGAAAGCTGCAAAAAATACGTAAGTTCCAGGCGCACGCGCTGCCTCTCTGGCGCATGCATTCGACCTGTGAACCCCTTCCTTTAAGGGAATGGAATTTCTGGTTTCCCGCGCATGCGCAGTGCATGCACAAAACCGGCACTTTCGTTGGGCCTACGGGTGAGTACCCAGCGCGTACTCACCCGTGGGGACCCGAATTTCTGGGCCATTATGTGGCATTTTATCAAACGCCTTTTGGAAGTCCATGTACACCACGTCAACCGCATTGCCCTCACCAACCCTCTCTGTTACCTCATCAAAAAACTCGATCAAGTTAGTTAAAGATGATTTGCCTTTAACAAATTCGTGCTGGTTTTCCTTAATGAATTCACACTTGTCCAAGTGACTGTTAATTTTGTCCCTGAATATCGTTTCTAAAAGCTTCCCCACTACCGAGGCTAAACTGACTAACCTATAGTTGCTGGGTTTATCTTTACACCCTTTTCTGAACAAGGGTGTAACATTTGCAATTCACAGAAATCACAGAAACCCCACAGTGCAGATAGAGGCCATTTCGGCCCATCGAGCCTGCACCGACACATATCCCACCCGATCCCCGTAACCCCTACACCAACACACATCCCACCCTATCCCCGTAACCCCACGTATTTAATCCCCCTAACACTAAGGGTCAATTTATCATAGCCAATCAACCTAACCCGCACATCTTTGGACTGTGGGAGGAAACCAGAGCACCCGGAGGAAACCCACGCAAACACGGGGAGAATGTGCAAACTCCACACAGACAGTCACCCGAGGCCGGATTCGAACCCGGGTCCCTGGCGCTGTGAGGCAACAGTGCTAACCACTATGCCACCGTGCTGCCAATTCTCCAGTCCTCTGGCACCACCCCTGTATCTAAACAGGAAAAGAGCAGGGATTAAAGAAGATAGCTCCTACGTGCAGCTAGCAGTGATACAAGCACGATGATTCAAATGGCATCCTTTTGTACGGAAATTTCTATGATTCTATGAAAACACTGCAACTGTACATGTGAGTCTGACTGAGGGGAAACACTGAGGGCTGGATTTTACCAGCCTTGAGGAGGTGGGTTTGCAGGCGTGACTGCTTGCAAAATCAAAAAGAATGGGAGCGCATCCCGAACCCGCTACCAACCCGCCTCCAAACAATCTTCCCGGAAGTCAGGTCCCCAATTTGCGCAGGGACCCGACTCCGAGCGGCGGGAAGAGGATTATAGCCACTTAACTGCCTGTTAACAGGTAGTTAACAGGCAGTTAAGAGGCTTTTCCCATTTTGAGACTTCTGCTGCGGGCTTCCTGAAGTCGGGGAACCTCGCCAGGTTAAGTGAGGCATGCTGTGGGTCTGTTGTAATGTTTGTGTATAGGTGACAGCTGCAGAAGTGGTGTGAAGGATCCAATGGGACACTGGTGAGTATCAGAGGTAAGGAGATGTTGGGAAAGTCATTTTTAATGTGTTTAGATTTTTCTGTAGGTGACAAGCTTTGAAGTGTTTGTGTGGCCTCACCTCATATGGAGAAGTGACAGATCGCTTCTGTAACCTCACCTGCAGCTGCCATTTGTTTTATCCTAAGGAGTCATTGGAGAGCCTGGGCGCAAGGGCTCACCTTTGTACAGTGATTGTCAGTGTTTGACAGCACCTCAATGCTGTCAAACGCTGACAGATTATCTGTCAAAAATAAACAATACATGTCCCTTTTAAGAAAACCGGCAGATGAAGCATCATCAACTGATATCATCTGACACCGGCTTTCCCTTAATTGGCTGGCAAGCCCGCAGGGCGAGCTTAACAAGGCCAATCAGGGGAAAATAGCGTCTATGCGTCGGACGTCGCTGGGGGCGGGACTAGAACCCGGAAGGCAGCAGTCCCACCCCCAACTCGTCTTGGCAGGTAAAATCTAGCCCTAAGACTCACTGAGCTCTCAGAACATAACAGGCACGGAGGTACAGGAAACATCACAACCCAAGGCACAGCTCAAAGATTCATGTTCTAAGAATAGAGCAGAATCCAAGACCAAGGTTCCTGAGAGGAGAGAGGCCTGTGCAAAGATATGTTGCTGATGGTGTTAGAAAATCAGAATGATGAAAGTACTGTAGTGCCACTTTTTAGCATTTTTAAGTGTTATGTTATTATTAATATAGCGTGGTGGATTGGGAACCTAAAGGGTCACTCAAAGGAGTTTGAAAAAAATCAAAGATGTGATTCATTCCTTTTTGCAAATAGGAATCTTTTGAGAGAGTGAAATAAATGTTTGTTAATTGGATACTTTTTAATGAATGTGAAATTTGAGCCAGCCGGTCATGCTTCATTCCTTATGGACATATTAGACAGATGCCAGACACAAAATGGTTGAATTTCTGCAGGGGTATTCCCGATTGTACACTGTAACTTCAGCAGAGGATCCTTGGAAATCCCAGACAATTGGCATAAATGGCATCTGTGCCGTTTTTCCAGGATTTCCGTGGATCTTCTGGCGAAGTTATGGTGGATGATCAAGAATACCAACAGAAATTCAATCCTTAAGCTTTTAATTACCATTGACCATCGATAGCATGTGACAAAAGGAACCCCTGACCCAACAGTACTGTGGGAGTACCTTCACCACACGGACTGTAGTGGTTCAAGAAGGCGGCTCACCACCACCTTCTCAAGGGCAATTAGAGATGGGCAATAAATGCTGGCCTTGCCAGCGACGCTCACATCCCAGGAACAAATTTTTTAAAAAGGAGTGGTTAATGGAGAAAAAAGGAGACGAGTTTAAGAGCAGAACAGGCTTATTTTTTGGTGCTGTGACATTTTCTTTTTTCCTATTTTTCTATTTAATTTAATATGTCCTCTCTCCCCCTGCCCATAAAGGACTTTGGCATGTTTTCTGTATTAAAGGTATTATACACTGCTGATGTTGAGTAGCTTTCATTTTTATTCATGCTGCTGTTAAACTCTGTTCCATGGTGCAAAAAATATTTTTCAGCTTAGAAACATTTGCCTTATTTCATCCATCTTCCAGAGGTGGTTGATGTTTACAGTGCTCCATTATGAAAGGAACTGGAGCAATATTAATGCTGGTCCAAAGGCTGGAAAGGCTTCAATCTTATTGAACTTGACCAAATGTTTAGGGTATGTACAGTGATAATTTAAGACCACCAACATAATACCCTGCTGGTAAAACATCACAGCGAGTGTGGGATGGGAAAGTTATAGGCCCTGAAATTGTGGTGTGTTTGACAGTGTACTCTCAAAGTACGGCGTCATATTCCCTTTGAAATCCACCACATGCTTGGGACTTCCGTATGCGCTTGGGCATGCATGAAATCTGGAACTTGCGGCCTGTCAACGTATGCATTGACAGGCCATCCGCATGCAGGCCATGAAAAAGCAATTGCTAGCGCAGAGTTGGGCTATTTGACCACCGAGTGGCCAGCGATTGCGCACGGAAGTCTTACAGTTGATACAAGCAGGCCAAGGGCCTTTATTTCTGTAAATTGTATAATTATTAGATTTCGGGATTCCATTGCATATCATTAGGGGATTTCCTTCATAAATGATCAAAATGGAATTCTGCTTTGTGACTGGAGGACCAGGCCCACGTGATCCCAGGTATGCTTCCACACTGCTTGCGTCCCTGGGATCCGTGGGCCATTACGTTGCCCTCTGCCTTGAAGCCTGAGACTGCAAGTTTTCGCAGCCTTGCCACCAGCAGGTAGGTTCGTAATTTTTTCGTGGGTCGGAGGTGTACTCTGGAGGTACGCCTCTGACCACAATTTCTAGCCCATAGTTTTAATATTTTTTCCTTTTTCCAGAGAATGGACAGAGGATGGGAATATGTGGATTCAACATATATCTACTATTCCAGCCACGCGAACAGATGTGATAAATTTGCAGGACCATTTAGATAGGAAACTGCAACAAAGGCAGGCTCGGGAGACTGGCATTTGCCCTGTACGCCGGGAATTATATGCACAGTGCCTTGGTAAGAGACGTCTCCACTCAAAAATACAGAAATTTACCCATCATCTAAGGGTCTATGATTTTATAGAATTATAGATTAGTACAGCACAGAAGGAGTCTGCGGCAGCTATTTCAAAGAGCAATCCAGTTAGACCCACTACCTGCTCTTTCCCCATATCCCTGCAATTTTTTCTCCTTCAAGTATTTATCTAATTCCCTTTTGAAGGCTACTATTGAATCTGTATCCGCCACCCTAGCAGGTAGTGCATTCCAAATCCAAACCACTTGTTGTGTAAAAAAATTTTTTCTTTATGTTGCCTCTGTTTTTTTTGATAATCACCTTAAATCTGTGCCCTCTCGTTATCGACCCTTCAGTCATTGTAAACAGTTTCTCCTTATTTATTCTATCTAAATTCTTCATGATTTTAAACACCTCTTAGCGCCCCATGGCAGAAATTCAGCCCGAGATAGCGCGCCGCTTCCTTGCCGGGGTGATAAGCCCAATTTAGCAGCTGGGGCGGTACTCCCGCGCCGGGCACTAAATGGCGGGCGCTAATTTGGTTACCGCCCCCAAATGGGGCTTAACCAAATTTTTCCCCCTTAATATTTAATTTCTCTCGTGCATACCTTGTTTTTCTTTGTGTTTTCCAGTATGCATGCATGAATAAGAAAACACCAAGAAACAGTGATGGCTGAATCATACACGAGGGAGCCTGAAGGCTCTTTTGGTGATAATTTTGTGTGAATCATGCTCACTTGCAACAGAGCCAGGTCATTGGTATTTTAAATATTTATGCAAGGCTGAAAAAATAAGCTTACAAATCACAATGTATTTTTTAATAATTGGCTTAAATAACTGAAGGCCTTGACCTCCTATTAGTTACGATGATTAGTGGATGGCTTACTGTTGCAGAAAATATTAGGAAGCCAATTTTTACTTATTAGGAAGTCAGTTTAATCAAGGAGGAGGTTCTGAAGAAGCAGACCTTAATGCTTTTGATCACCATAGATTCCCCCAGATGCCAGGACCCATGGAAAAGCATGGGTAACGTTGGTGAGCAACTGAATACATTTTTTCTCAGCTTGTTCTAAAATACTTTAGAACTGTCAAGAAATTTGCTAAAGCGATCATGCTAAACATCCAGACCATCCAGATAGCTACTGGAGGAGGTCTATCCTTTGGTTTGCTGATATCTGCTGAGGAGAGAATCTTTTTCATGGAAGAGGATTCTGCCATATACATAGTAAAGGAGGAGGTAGTGGAGATACTTGATAGGATAAAAATTGATAAAGAGGAGGTATTAAAATGGCTGACTGAACTTAAAGTAGATGGCCTAGAAATTCAGTTGGGCGCACCAGCCGTTAGCGCCTTAGGGGGAGTAGATCTCGAGCGCTAGGCGCTTATCGCCCGGGCGCAGCGTGATCTGCGCCTCTCCCCAACTTCAGGACACATTTAGCGCCGGCGCAAAGTCTTAGCACGCGCCCTGCTGCGCGCGCAGATCATGACGTCATTTAATAGTGCAACGCCCTTTGTGCACCCCAAACCGGAACTTCACTCGCGCCGGTCCATTGTGCGCCGGGCGTCCCGAGCGACTGTGAAGTGGAACGGTACACAGGCCAGCCAGGCCGGGGGGAGCGCTAATTAAAGGGCACTTACCCAGCAGTATAAAGGCCAGCCATTTTGCAGCATTCACTCTTGTGCAACGGTTTTTTGGACAGAGACCAAGGAGGAGAGTTTACTGGTTTGGACCAACACCTGGACAGGTATTTTTGGCTCAGGCCAGAGCTTACCAATTATCTTAGCCTTCATTCAGAGCTCAGTGTTTGCCAGCATATAATGGGGGCTGCATTGGGTGGCAACGCTGAATTTCAGCCTTATGCCAGAAGGGCTTACAGACGCCGTGAGAGAGTGGCAGCCCTGGCTAGACGCAGAGGGGGCAACAGGCGTCGCCAACTGAGGCCTTACCCACGCAGGGTATACCGCCAGCAGACCTCCTATCTGACCATGTCTGCCGCGATGTGTGTTAGGAGGCTGCGATTCCGAAGGGAGGTGGTTGCAGACATCTGCCGGCTGCTTCAGAGAGATCTGCAGCCACAGCTGATGCGCAGGACGTCTCTGTCGGTGGCAGTGAAGGTGACGGTGGCTCTCAACTTCTATGCCTCCGGCTCCTTCCAATCCGCTACTGGGGACATCGCTAACATCTCCCAGTTCGCCGTGCATTGCTGCATCCGCCAGGTGACCGAAGCCCTTTTCAGAAGGAGACATCAATTCATCTCCTTCCCCATGACCCTGGACAAGCAGCAGCAGCGTGCAGTGGGGTTTGCAAGAATAGCGGGCTTCCCCATGGTGCAGGGCGCCATTGACTGCACGCATGTGGCTTTGCGGGCACCTCTTGAGCATGCCGAGGATTACTGCAACCAGAAGGGCTACCATTCCCTCAATGTACAGCTGGTGTGTGACCACAGGCAGCGCATCCTAGCTGTCAATGCCTGCTTTCCAGGCAGCAGCCACGATGCCTTTATCCTGCGACAGACAACTGTGGCTGACATGTTCCAGGCACAGCCTCCCCCAAGAGGATGGCTTATCGGGGACAAAGGCTATCCTTTGTGTACCTGGCTCATGACCCCGCTCCGCGCGCCAACGACCCCTGCTGAAGAGGCATACAACGAGAGCCATCAAGCGACGAGGAACCTCATAGAACAAACAATCGGCGTGCTCAAGCAACGGTTCCACTGTCTCGATCGCTCCGGGGGAGCCCTCCAGTATTCGCAGGATCGAGTCTCCCAATTCGTCATCGTTTGCTGCATGCTGCACAACCTGGCTATCCGCAGGACTCAGGCACTGCCACCTCACGTTGGACCACCCCCTCAGGAGGAGGAGCAGGAGGAGCATGAGGACGACGAGGATGAGGAGTACCAGCCCAGGAGGGACGCACAAGGTCCAAGGGCCGCCCGTCGTCGGCTTATTGAACGTCACTTCTAGGCCCCCTGTCAGGGAATGGCTTGTGCCAATGATAGAACATGATTGCAGCCGCTCCGCAAGCCCTCAGCCGGTTAAGGCAACAAACACTTCAAAGATCAAACATGGACAATGTGAATAAATAAAATGCTTTATTGTACAAACTCTGGGCCCTTCCCACATGAAAACCAAAAACAGAGGAAACCCCCAAAAAACACTCAAACACATTCCTCGCTCCCACAACCTGGGGAGGATTAACAAAATAGGGCAACTAAAATGGCCGTCATTCTCGCCCTTCGTCCAAAACAAACATCACATCATCGGCCTTCAAAAAACAAACATCCAATTCTCGGCCTCAAGAAACAAACACAAATGGCCACACATTCGACTATTTGGCCCGCTAGGGCGATGCCTTGGCCATCTTTGAGTGGCCCCTGCCCGCCCTGCTGCTCCGCCTCAAAGTAAGGCCAGTGGCTGCTGCAAGGCTGGGGGCAGGCTCCTGAGGGGCACATGTCGTGACGGCAGATGCCCTTGGGGGTCGGCCTAGTCGAGGTCTGGGCGTCGAGCGGCCGGCTGTTGATTGCTGCAGCTGTGGCTGGCCAGCATCAGTCGCTGCAGCAGCTCCTGGTAGCTCTACTGGGGGAGTGGCAGTGGCGGCTGGAGGAATGGCGGCAAGCTGGCGGATGGCAGGCGCTCGCTGGTCGCCTGAGACACTGGCACTCGCCTGGGCCAGCACTGCAGCATGCGCACCAATCTGCCGAGGGACAGACCGATGTGCTGCTGCAGCGTGCCAGGTGCCCTGGCGATGCCTGGCTGACACAGCGAGTGTGGCAGCAGTGAGTGCCCGTGTTGACCTGTTCACTGACCGCAGCAGAGCAGCCAGTGACTGGACGGCACCACTAATCACCTGGCCAGTCGCTGAAAGATCTGCCCGGTATTCCGCCCGACTGGTGGCCTCTAAGGGCCCGAACTCGGCTACACTCCGAGAGAGGGAATCGATGGACTCAGGCAACCGTGCCACTGCCGCCATGAGCTCCGTGTGCCGACGCTCCGAGTCCGCGGACAAGTCTTCGAGGCGTTCCATCTCCTCGGCGAAGAGCATCTCCTGACTGGAGGACGGACTCTCCCTCTGGGGAGAAGGCCGCCGAGCTGGCCGACCCTTCCTGCGTTGCTGGAGGCCGCTGGGCCCAGCAATTGGACTCCCCTCCGACGCATCCCCCCTCTGGGGAGAAGGCCGCCGAGCTTCCACCCCCCTCCCGCCTTTCTGCAGCGCGCAGGTCCGAGGAGCTCCCCTCCCCTTCGACACTTCCGCCACGCTGCCCTCCAGGGAAGACGTGTCCCCTACATTGGCCTGGGTGGCCGCGGCTGAGGGTTCCCCTGATGGGCCGCCTTCCTCTTGCTCCTCCTCCTGCTCCTCCTCGGAGGGTCTGTCACTGGCAAGTTGAGGGACCTCCTCTTGACCATCTGAAAGCAGGAAGGCACAAGAGTAGCTTTAGAGTGAGGAGAGGGCGTCAGTGCGGGATGCATGAGTGGTGGCATTCAGCGCATTGGTCGGACAGTGGCAAAGGATGTAGATCTGATGCGCAACTGGGACGAGAGAGGTGCAAAAGGTGATGTCCTTACCATTGCTTCCCAGAACAGGGTCGGCATCTCCACATGCAACGGGCCCAATCACCCGGCGACCCATGAGGCGCTCCACGCGATGTTGCAGGTCGGTTAGTGGCTGGATATGGGGTCGTCCTCCCCCGGTCGCAGTCCGGCTCTTGCGATTATTCGCCAGCTTGGCCTGCAAGAGAAAGGACGGCCTCTAAGTACAGTGTGTCGCCGTGATCTTGTGTGCACTGCCTCCCATGGTGGAATAGCCTGGCCAGTGTGTCGCCATGATCTGGTGTGCACTGCCTCCCATGGTGGAATAGCCTGGCCAGTGTGTCGCCATGATCTGCTGTGCACTGCCTCCCATGGTGGAATAGCCTGGCCAGTGTGTCGCCATGATCTGGTGTGCACTGCCTCCCATGGTGGAATAGCCTGGCCAGTGTGTCGCCATGATCTGGTGTGCACTGCCTCCCATGGTGGAATAGCCTGGCCAGTGTGTCGCCATGATCTGCTGTGCACTGCCTCCCATGGTGGAATAGCTTGGCCAGTGTGTTCAGTGCAGAATGTGCAATTGATGCTCATGCCTGTGCCATAGCTGCTGGATGAAGGCTGGCCATTAGAGCTTTCAGGTCCCTTTGCCCATAATGTGAGGTGCACATGCAAGGATGAGGAGGTCATTGGAAAGGGTACTCACCCTGACAATGCGTGTGAGGTCATTTAACTTTTTGCGGCATTGGGCACCGGTCCTGGGGACGTCGCTGTTGGCTGACAGCTTGCTGGCGACATGCCTCCAGGCTCTCCTGTAGACGCGGACCGTCGCCTTCTTGCCATTGTCCGGGTACAAAACATGGCGCCTCTTCTCTACAGCAGCAAGCAGCACACTCAGATCACGCTCTGAGAAGCGCTGCGCACGTTCACGGGCCTTCTCCATGTCTTCAGGCGCTATTTGGGTCCAGCAGCAGTGTTCAGGCCTAGCTGGAGGGCTCCACTATCCAGGGCGTGGCAGCAGACACAGTGGACCCTTCCCCCTTAAGAGCTGGCCGGCGCCAGGGTGTCTGCTGTCAGTCACGAGATGGCCGCACCTGCGCTGCGCCCGGCCTCGGCGCTATCGATCACCACCTCCGGCTTAGCGCCCAAAGAGAGGCGTCCAACAGCAGTTTTAGCGCTCGCCCGAACTAGTAGGGCGAAGCTAATGAATATCGGAGAAGTGGCCTAGATTTGGCGGCGGCCACAAACTTTAGCGGACGCCCCACTTTAGCGCCCCAAAAGTGGCGTCAATGAATTTCTAGGCCGATAAGTCATGAGGAGCAGATGGGATGCATCCTAGGATGCTGAGGGAATTGAGGGAGGAAATCGTGGAGGTACTGGCTGTTATGTTCATTAATAACTAGACATTCTTATTATGAACACGGCTAGCTTCTAGCTAGTCATTTATTCAGTACACGTTCTCTAGATACAGTATCTGTAGAGATGCAGCATGTGTGCTCCTGTGTGCAGGCTGCCATCTTGACTGTTGCCTTGTGGGTAGCCTAGTGCCTCATGGGTAATGTAGTCTTAATATATATACAGCTGGGTAGTGTAGTCTTATACATACAGCTATATACAGCTCTACGCAGCTCTACGACTCCACCTAGTGTCCACTATAGAATGACATGTTACTGATCACTACATCCCCCTTTCTTTGAGGTTTAACAAAATCAATATCAATCAACTTTCAAGAAAACAATAAAGATAATATCAGTAACACTTTTGTTAGTGCTCTATAAACATAAACATTTTCAAAACAGTCAACACATTTTCAAAGCTTTACATTGTACTCAAAGATTAAGTCTATCAGGCTCTTTTACTTCACGTGTGGATCTTCTCAACACGGGTAAGTCTGATGTGTCTTCATGAGATTGTTCTGGTGGTGAATGAAGATGCAGTTGCGGCATTGTCATCAATCTGCTCTTGTATAGATCGAGGTCTCCTTGCGATCTTTGCTTGGAGAGGGTTTCAGTGTTTCCTTCACTCTTCATGCCATAACTCTCAATGTAGTCAATGCACTCTCGAAAAACTGCTGGCAGCTGGATCCCATCATACAGCATAGTCCTCTCAGCAGCCTCGGCTAATGGAACACCAAAGATTGGCCTGAGGGAAGAAGGAACTGCTTCCTGCTCTGGTGCAGGCTTCTTATTTTTCTTTTTCTCTTTCCACTGCTTAACAACATCTGCTGCGGTTATATCTTTGGACTTTTTCTCCTTGTGTTTTTCCTCTTTGTGCTTTTCTTTGACCTTAAAGTCTTTTTCTTTCTTCTTGGAGAAACTAGGCTTTTTGAAGACATGGATACCCTTTGGCCTTTTCATCCTTGATGGGCTCTCTGCTACATCACCTGAGTCATCTGGTCTGCTTATGGCACAGTTTATACGGTAGACTCTCTTGACCAGTTCTAAGTCTTCACAAGCTTTGTCACCTAGTATCGAATCAAGTCTTTCAGCCACAACAGAAAACATGAGATGATGCACTTTGTCTTTGACTGTCACTTTAAGTCTGCATACACCTAAGCTATCTATTTTCTGTCCATTATAGCTCTTCAGTAGTACTGACTTTTTCTGTATTTTTGGCTTTTCTTTCATATTGTTAATGTCACTCATACTGATTAAGTTTGCTTTTGCCCCAGTTTCAATGTAACTAATGCTCCAATTATCTGCAGTGGGATCATCCATTTGTCCACTTTTACTGCATTGACTTTATGTTCAGCATTGTCCATTTCTGAGGGCTGCACATTTTCTGTATCTTTTTTGATATCGTCACATGACACCATTCCTACTAAAAATGTCTCACTTAAATCAGTGTCCTCAATTACATTAACTTGTTGCCCTTTCGTTGGTTTTACTTTTGAAAAGCATTGTTTGGCAAAGTGATTCTTTCCATTACACTTTGTGCACATTTTTCCAAACGCTGGGCATTGTCTTAACTGGTGTTTGTAACCACAGTGGTTACAATTAAAAATGTCATCCTCCGATTGCTTTTCATTTCTGTTCTGCCCACGTTTCTTCCCCTTGTAGGACACAGCACCGACAGCAGCATTATCACTCATTACAATCGCATCATTATTGATTTCACTGAAAGTCTTCACGTGCTTTTGAGCTAGCTCGCTGGCTTGGCATATTTTCACCGCATTTTCCAAATTTAGTTCGGTTTCTCTCAACAGACGTTCCCTGACTTTTTTATCATGAATACCAAACACAATCTGGTCACGAATCATTAATGCTTTGAGCTCAGAGAAATTACATGTCTGTGCTTTCAGTTTCAGATCAGTTATAAAGCTATCAAAAGTCTCATTTTGTTGCTGTGTCCGAGAATGGAAGATGTATCTTTCATATGTCTCATTCTTTTTGGGAGAGCAATGTGCATCAAATTATTTTAGCACATCTTCTAATTTTCCTCTGTTCTCCTCTGGATTAAATACAAATGTATTAAATACCTCTATCGCCTGTGGGCCTGCAACCGTAAGCAGCAACGCTATCTTCCTTGCGTCCGGCTTCGTACCGAATCCGATGGCTGCAATGTAGAGTTCGAATTGTTGTTTAAAAATCCGCCAATTGTAGTCGACATTTCCCTCGAGATTCAAACGCTCTGGTGGCTTCAAATTCTCCATGTCGCTTTTCACAATTTTCAGCAGATCTTCACCACCCTGGTACCATGTTATGTTCATTAATAACTAGACATTCTTATTATGAACACAGCTAGCTTCTAGCTAGTCATTTATTCAGTACACTTTCTCTAGGTACAGTATCTGTAGAGATGCAGCATGTGTGCTCCTGTGTGCAGGCTGCCATCTTGACTGTTGCCTTGTGGGTAGCCTAGTGCCTCATGGGTAATGTAGTCTTAATATATATACAGCTTGGTAGTGTAGTCTTATACATACAGCTATATACAGCTCTACGCAGCTCTACAGCTCCACCTAGTGTCCACTATAGAATGACATGTTATTGATCACTACACTGGCCATAATATTTCAATCCTCCTTAGATACGGGGGGTGGTGCCAGAGGACTGGGGAATTGCAAATTTTACACCATTGTTTAAAAAAGGGTGTAAAGATAAACCCAGCAACTACAGGCCAGTCAGTTTGCCCTTGGTAGTGGGGAAGCTTTTAGAAACAGTCATCAGGGACAAAATTAACAGTCACTTGGACAAGTGTGGATTCATTAAGGAAAGCCAGCACGGATTTGTTAAAGGCAAATCGTGTTTAACTAACTTGATTGAGTTCTTTGATGAGGTAACAAAGAGGGTTGATGAGGATAATGCAGTTGATGTGGTGTACATGGATTTCCAAAAGGCGTTTGACAAAGTGTCACATAATAGGCTTGCCAGCAAAGTTGAAGCCCATGGAATAAAAGGGACAGTGGCAGCATGGATACAAAATTGGCTAAGTGACAGGAAACAGAGAGTAGTGGTGAACGGTTGTTTTTCGGACTGGAGGAAGGTATACAGTGGTGTTGCCCAGGGGTTGGTTCTAGGACCACTAATTTTCTTGATATATGTTAATGACTTGGATGTGGGTGAAAAGGACACAATTTCAAAATTTGCAGATGACATAAAACTTGGAAGTATAGTGAACAGTGAGGAGGAGAGTGATAGACTTCAGGAAGACATAGAGAGACTGGTGAAATGGGCGGACACGTGGCAGATGAAATTTAACGCAGAAAAGTGTGACGTGATACATTTTGGTAGAAAGAATGAGGAGAGGACATATCAACTAAATGGTACAATCCTGAAGGGGGTGCATGAACAGAGAGACCTGGGGATATGTGTGCACAAATTGTTGAAGGTGGCAGGGCAGGTTGAGAAAGCAGTTAAAAAGGCTTATGGGATCCTGGGCTTCATGAATAGAGGTATAGGGCTCGATTTTGCCATTGGGGCGGGCTGGGGGCATGTCAGCTGCTTTTCGTGTTAGCCACCCGACTCCAATTTGATGTGGGAAAAATATGCGATTTTTCCCTCATTGGGCAATTGACTTCCAGCGTGTGGGAACCCCTGGCCCACTTAGTCTTTCCATCCTGAAAGTTGCCTCCGATGACGTCATCAGTGCTGCTGGATTTAAGGCCTGCAAGCAGCCTTGCTTCTTCTGCAGACTGCAAACCTTATGCCCTTTGCTGTGATAGGTTCCTCCAGCCAATATGTCCAGCAGTAGGCCAAAGTCTGCACCAAGGTTCGATGACGCCGCCCTGCAAACTCTGGTGGAGGGAGCAAGAGGAAATAAGGAGGTGCTTTTCCCTTCCTCAGGGAGGAAGAAGACTCCCCAGCAGACAAAAGCTGTGTGGATGCAAGTGGCCCAGGAGGTCAACTCTTTGTCTATGTGCCGCAGAACCTGGCTACAGTGCAGGAAGAGGTTTCATGACCTTCTGCGCACTGGAAAAGTGAGTATGACTTTCCCATCACCCTCAATCTTATCCCCATTGCCTCTCCTCACCAGCACTCAGCTTTGACAACCTCTTCCTCCACATCCCACTTGACACTGACATCCCTGCACCCTTACCCATTCCCTCTCTCTCTATGGTCACATTCACCTAACTATTCGACTATGCAGCCCTCACACTCCCTATTGCTGTGATGCTATGAAAACAACTCACAACACACAGGGAGGGCCCTTGGTCTTGCCACCTCACTCCATCTTTGTCTCCTTCTAACCATCAATGCTATGGATTCTCTACACTCACTCCTTCATTCTCACTCAAACTCCACTTGTCTCCCTCATTGCAGGAAAAGAGAGCTCACAATAAGAGGGAAAGAGCGAGGACAGGAGGAGGGCCACCCTCAGTAGCCCAGCTCACCCCCCTGGGAGGAGGCGGCCCTGGAGATCATGGGAGTGGAGGAGGATGCGCAAGTGGGGGACGGACAGACGGGTGCATCAGAGCAAGCTGGTGACAGAATAGTTTCTCATCTCTCTCATTGACATTGCATGAGTCACTGATAATGATTCTGATGCTCTAACAGATTGACTTTTGATCATCTGCAATATTCAATGTGCATGTAACCTTGGCCTCACATCTCTGACTCTTTCCTTTACTCCCCCACAGGACCATCGAAAGCCCCCGTCCCCACTATCCAGGAGGAACAGCCTGAGCCTCCAGACTTCTCAGAGGAAGCTGCAACCTCTGAGGGCGCAGCGTCACCAGAAATCTGCGCACCCAGCACCAGCGCAGACACTCACACCTCAGTGGGACTTTTGGGACATAGAGTAGTGTTGTCACCTGGTGTATCACAGCTCACAAGTGAGCATCAAAAGATTGTGGAGACAAGGACAGCAGTGGAGAGTCCTAGTCGGAGGGTGCAGGACTCTGCCAGCTCGGCTCAGCGGCATGTTGACCCTCTGCCTCTGGGTCCATCCATGAGATCAGCGGTGATGGAACTCCAGGCACAGATGCAGGAGTCTCTGGCAGGTTTTGTCTCTAGGGTCGCTGCGAGTGTGGAGCGAATGGAGGAGTCCATAGCGAACATCACCAGAGCCTTTGTGGAGTCATTGGCGCATGAACGCATCACCACGGAAAGGATGGCTACCTCCGTGGAAAGAATGGCTACCGTAGAGGAGAGGATGGCTATGGTAGAGGAGAGGATGGCTACGGCCATGGAGGAGCTTAGTCGCCAGGGTATGGAAAACATGGTATTTGTTCAGAATAGACTGACATCTCTTGAGGAGCGATGGTCAGCTCTTAAGCAAACAAACCGGACCTTCAGGCAAGTCCTCGGGAGTAGTACTTCCAGTACAGAAATGGGTCCTCATGGCCCCCCTGAATTGCAGCAAGGTGCTGTCAAGCCACTTGCTAGCTCTGAAGTGGGGCTGACCCATGAGAGGGATGTTAGTGGCATACAACAAGGAAGTGGGGGCTCCTCTCCAAGCGCTCACACAACCATGCCACTGCAGAGCCCTTGGTCAGAGCCCCACCAGAGTCCCCACCGGACTGAGATCGGCGTCTCAACCCCTGCACAGCCGCAGGAGCAGCAGACTGTTGACGAGCCCTCACAGGTTCGCAACCCCAGAGGACGCCTGCCAAAGGTGTCGAGACAGGAGCAGCGAGCAAGGGGCCTCCAAATCTGCTGAAGCCACAGGGGAAGCACCACGTAGGAGCACGCGTAAGAGGAAGATAATGCACAAGTAATCACAAGGGTAGTCACTTGGGTGAAATGTTATGTTTAATGTTGAAAAGCCATCAGATGGTTATTGTCATTAAAAATTCTGATGTCAAATGTGGCGTGTGTCATATCACTAATGGGGCTTCCACACTGAGGGCTTAGGATGACTTGCAATTATCAGTATGGTGGTCAGAATGGTACGAACCACAGGTTCTTGGTCATTGTCGATGCTCTGGTAAGAAGCTGTGAGGCAAAAGTGCTTGATTGGCTAGGCTAAGCAAATCTGGCCAAGATGAGTGCGTGTCTTGCATCCCGGCCAGCAATGTGCTCGCATGCTGCTGGTGCTGGTTGATGCGCCTCTGCAAGCTGGTCGTTGTCGCTCTCCTCCTCCTCATCTGAGGAGGCTATGTGATGAACCACTTGTTCCTCAGGCATCTGCAAGCCACGATGCTGTGCCATGTTGTGAAGTGCACAGCAAACCACGACGATTCTGGAGATCCTGGCTGCTGAGTACTGCAGGGCTCCACCTGATCTATCCAGGCTTCTGAAGCGCATCTTCAGCAAGTCGATGGTTTGCTCGATTATGGATCTGGTGGAAATGTGGCTTGAGTTGTAGCGCTCCTCAGCTTCGTTGGATGGGCTCCTCAACGGCGTCATTAGCCACGTCTTCAGGGGATAGCCCTTGTCTCCAAGCAGCCATCTGTTAAGTTGGTCTGGGGGACTGAAGAGCGGAGGCACACTAGACTGGTGCAGGATGAAGGAGTCATGGCAACTGCCAGGATACTTGGCACAAACATGCAAAATGACCTTCTTGTGGTCACACACCAGTTGTACGTTGAGGGAGTGGAAGCCCTTGCGGTTGACAAAAATACCTGGATTGTGATGGGGTGCCTTAAGGGCCACATGTGTGCAGTCAACGACGCCCTGCACCCTTGGAAAGCCTGCCAGATTGTCAAACCCAACCGAACGCGCAGTTACACTGGCTTGATCCTTGGAGAAATGGATGTGATTGTGCGTGATGCAAGTGTGTGCGGCTGCCTGGGAGACACCACTGATGTCTGCTGCTGATCCCTGGAATGAGCCTGAAGCAAAAAAGTTGAGTGCGGTGGTGACTTTGATGGCCACTGATAAGGGGTGTTCACCTGCTCCTCTGGGCTCCAGGTCTTGCTGCAGCATTGCGCAGATGTCACCCACTACCTCTCGCGAAAGTCTGAGTCTCCTTTGGCACTGCTGCTCAGTCATGTTGAGGTAGCTGATCCTCTGTCTGTAGACCCTGTTTGGGGGGTATCTCCTGCACCGACGGGCTTCCATATGCTGGCGCCTTCTGGCCTGTGCAGTTTCAGGTGGGTGAGCAGCAGCTTGGAGCTCCTGCTGTTGCTTCTGCAGTTGGTACTGCTGTTGTTCAGGGTTCTGCTGCTGCCGCGGCTGGTCTTCGTCTGAACCTGATGTCCAGGAGGAAAGGAAATAAATGGTTCCCGTTCTTCTGGTATATACCTCAGTTGAGGAAGCGCTCATTCAAGGTGGGGAGAGGGGTTTCCCAGGAGGTCACACTGGAGATGGGTGTCAGGCTCCAAACTTCCACAACAATGAGTAGGCCTGTTAAAAGTTCCCCCAGACCTGAGACAACAAAGTTCTGTCACCTGCAAATGATGATTGGTGAAAACTCCTTTTTAATGGTGGAGCTGCAGCTGGTGTGTTTCAGAGGGGGTGTGCAGCACTTGGGAAAACTGTTAAAATCAGAAAGGCCACTCAAAATGGGATTATAGAGGCCCTTAACTGGTTATTAAGGGCCTTAAGGGCCTATCCCGCCTCTTGGAGGCGGGATGGAGACGGGGTCAGAAAACTCGCATGTGGGAAAATTGCATGGAGGCGGGATCAGGCCCACCCACCAGTTTTTGCGATTTTAACACCTCACACGCCTCCAATCCCGCCTCCTCGGGCCTGGCAAAATTGAGCCCATAGAGTACAAAAATGTGGAAATTATGATGAACCTGTATAAAACACTG
This sequence comes from Somniosus microcephalus, assembly GCF_052327205.1. Classification (NCBI taxonomy): domain Eukaryota; kingdom Metazoa; phylum Chordata; class Chondrichthyes; order Squaliformes; family Somniosidae; genus Somniosus; species Somniosus microcephalus. The sequence goes on along the minus strand of NC_140995.1, from coordinate 131,155,901 downwards.
GTTCGGCCCCAACTGGAGTACTGTGTCCAATTCTAGGCACCACACTTTAAGAAGGATGTGAAGGTCTTAGAGAGGGTGTAGAAAAGATCTATGAGAATGATTCCAGGAATGAGGGACTTCAGTTAAATTGATAGACTAGAGAAGCTGGGGTTGTTGTCCTTGGAGCAGAGAAGATTGAGAGGAGATTTGATAATGATGTTCAAAATCATGAGGGGTCTGGAAAGAGTAGATGGAAGGAAACTGTTCCCATTGGCAGAAGGGTTGAGAACCAGAGGACACAGATTTAAGGTGTTTGGCAAAAGAACCAAAGGCGGCATAAGAAAAAACGTTTTTACGCAGCGAGTGGTTAAAATCTGGAATGAAAGGGTGGGGAAGGCAGATTCAATCACGGCTTTCCAAAGGGAGTTGGATAAGTATTTGAAGGAAAGAAATTTGCAGGGCTACGGGGAAAGGGCAGGGGAGCGGGACTCACTGAAGTGCTCTTGCAGAGAACCGGCACGGGCTCGACAGGCCGAATGGCTGTAACCATTCTATGATTTTGTGACTGCTTAGAGTTGGAGGTTATGATGTTTGTATATTTATCCAAGGACACGTTTAACATAAGAACCTAAGAAATAGGAGCAGGAGTAGGCCATTTGGCCCCTTGAGCCTGCTCCACCATTTAATAAGATCATGGCTGATCTTCTACCTCAACTCCACTTTCTTGCACTATCCCTATATCCCTTGATTCCCTTAATATCCAAAAATCTATCGATCTCTCTTCAATATACTCACTGACTGACCCTCCACAGCCCTGTGAGGTAGAGAATTCCAAAGATTCACCGCCCTCTGAGTGAAGAAATTTCTCCTCATCTCAGTACTAAATGGCCGACCCCTTATTCTGAGACTGTGACCCCTGGTTCTAGATTCCCCAGCCAGGGGAAACATCCTCCCTGCATCTACCCTGTCAAGCCCTGTAAGAGTTTTGTATGTTTCAATGAGATTACCTCTCATTCTAAACTCCAGAGAATATAGGCCTAGTCTACTCAATCTCTCCTCATAGCACAATCCCTCATCCCAGGAATCAGTCTGGTGAACCTGTGTTGCACTCCCTCTATGGCAAGTATATCCTTCCTTAGGTAAGGAGACCAAAACTGTACACAGTACTCCAGGTGCAGTCTCACCAGGGCGCTATATAATTGCAGTAAGATGTCTTTACTCTTATACTCAAATCCTCTTGTAATAAAGGCCAACATACCATTTGCTTTCCTAATTGCTTGCTGTACCTGCATGTTAACTTTCAGTGATTCGTGTAAAAGGACACCCAGGTCCCTCTGAACACCAACATTTCCCAATCTCTCACCATTTAAAAAATACTCTGCTATTCTATTCTTCCTACCAAAGTGGATAACTTCACATTTCTCCACATTATATTCCATTTGCCATGTTGTTGCCCACTCACATAACTTGTCTATATCCCCTTGAAGCCTCTTTGCATCCTCCTCACAACTTACATTCCCACCCAGCTTTGTATCATCAGCAAACTTGGATATATTACATTTGGTCCCCTCATCCAAATCATTGATATAGATTGTGAATAGCTGAGGCCCAAGCACTGATACTTGCGGTACCCCACTAGTTACAGCCTGCCATCCCGAAAATGACCCGTTTATTCCAACTTTGTTTTCTGTTCGTTAACCAATCCTCAATCCATGCTAGTATAAACAGCTTACAAGTTTGTGTTAACAAAACATTATAAAGTGATGTGTTCAACATAAGATGCCATGCTGCCACCAGAAACTTCATTGAGCAAACAGTTGGCATGCTCAAACAATGCTTGTGCTACTTGGACCATTTGGGAGGAGCTTTACAGTACAGCAAGTATCCAAATGGGTATCCAGATTTGTGGCTGCCTGCTGCACGCTGCATAATTTTGTGATAATGAGACTCCAGCCCTTACCACCACCTGGGCAGCCAGAAGTGCAGCAGGAGCAGGAAGAGGGGAAGGAGGAACAGCATGAAGAGAAGAAAGAACAGGACTGACCACTGGTGCCCGTAGCTGTCAGCGTTCTCCGAGAGCAACTCACTGAAGAGCACTTCACCTGAATCATCCTTCCTATCCCCAATACACCAACAGTCCCGTAATCCTTATCACCATCCTTACTATCACCATCTGCTTGTCTTCCCTGAGTCCAGCAATATCAACACCAAATCCAGAACAAAAATCACATTTATCCCACATCTGAATTTTATCTGTGTCTTATATTTAACAGAAATAATTAAGAATCACCCTTGTGTAACCCCTTACTGCCTGTCTTTTGTGCTTGTTTACCTACCTACTGCTCCTAGGAGGTGTTTCCCCAGTGGCTACAGCTTGGGAGTTGGAAGTTTGCTGAGTTTCGATTAAGGACATTTTAGATGGTTGTTGTGAATGACCTCGAGCAGATGTGGGCCTTGAGGCCCCGGCTGCAAACTGCAGCATCTCGACTTAGGCTGGGGTAGTCTGGCCCAGCTGGCTGTGTAGCACTAACATTGGCATTGGTGAAGTGGGTGGTGGGGGATCAGGCATGCTGTCATGCTGAAAGATAACAGCAGATGCCTCTCCTATGGATCCAAGGCCACTCTCCTGGGACTGCACCTCAGCATTCTTCTGGCTCTGCACGAGAACAGAGTGCAGGAGTGACATGATGTTCTGAAAGCTCCTGTCAACACTTGCGCCAAAGCCAAGATGGCTGCCATCTCAGCTTCCCTAACAGCAGTGTCAGAGCTGTCAGCAGAGGCTCAATCACGATGGGCACCATTGTTGTGTTGATGGAGCTGACTGCTCGGTCCAAGTTGGAAAGAATGGTCTCCATGCTCTGCGCAAAGCTTTGACACAAATTGGAACTGAACTCCTCCAAACTCTGAGCCATTGTGCCCAAGCTTACTGGCAGTGGCTGCCTAGTGTAACTAACATTACCCATTGTATTAAAAACAGAAAATGCTGGTAATACTCAGCAGGTCAGGCAGCATCTTTGGAGAGAGAAACAGAGTTAACAGTTCAGGTCAATGACCTTTCATCAGAACTGGAAAAAGTTAGAGATATAATTGCCCAGAAATTCGGGTCTCCACGGGTGAGTACGCACGGGGTACTCACCCGTAGGCCCAATGGAAGTGCCAGTTTCCTGCATGCACTGCGCATGCGCGGGAAACCGGCACTTCCGTTCCCCTGAAAGACGGGGTTCAGAGGTCGAACGCGTGCGCAGGAGAGGCTGCGCGTGCGCATTGAACTTAGTTTTTTTTGCAGGTTTTCCTGGGAGGGTAAGTCTGCACAAGTTACACATTTAAAAAGCAGGCGTAAGGCCTGCTTTTTACAAGGTAAGTGGTGAATTAATTAAAATTAAAACATTTTTTCCACAGGTTTATTATTTTTAAATACTTTAAAGCAAGGTAAGTTTATTTTTAGCCCCGTTAGAAAATATAATTATTTTTTCAAAAATTTAAATGATTGTTTAAAATAGTTATTTCATGTAATTTATAGTTTATTTAAAAAATGTGATTTAAAAAAAAAATTATTTGAAGATTTAGTGATGTTTTGGGGCCTGTAGTATTTATAAGTTTTGACAGCTCTTCCTGTCAAACTTATGAATGGAGCATTCCCTGCTCCGATTGGCTCCCCATGGTCCACGTGATCCCAGGGGACGCATCGAACTAACTGGGATATGCAAGAGCTGTGCGCCGGCAGTTGGAGCAGGCCCCAGATCGGAATTCCACGGGGGCCCACAGCTCAACGGCCGGCACGCAAGATAAGTGCAGGTTGGGGGCTTGCACCCGCGGGAAGCCCCCGACCCGAATTTCTGGGCCAATGGGTTTTAAGCAAATGCAGAGGTAGGGAAAGGAGGAGGGGAGGAAAGAACAAAAGGGAAGGTCTGTGATAGGGTGGAAGGCAGGAGAGATTAAATGGGAAAAGGGATGATGGTAATGGGACAAGTAAAGAAACAAAAGATGGGTCTAGAAGAGGTGTAAATGGGAATGGGGGAATCAATAACAGCTGCTGTCTGAAAAAATGGGTCAGAGGTTATGATCTGAAATTATTGAACTCACTGTTGAGTCTGGAAGGCTGTAAAGTGCCTAATCGAAAAATGAGGTGCTGTTCCTCCAGCTTACATTGATCTTTATTGGAAAAGTGTAGGAGGCTGAGGACAGAGAGATCAGAGTGGGAGTGGAGCAGAGAATTAAATTGATAGGCGACTGTGGTGCATTGGCTTACATAGCATATTGAAATTTAACTTTATGTGACTTCTAGCTACTACACAGATTTTTGCAACTAATTTGGCAGTTGGATTTCTGTTTACTTTGTAGGTTTATGCAAATAATAATGGGAGGTGGATTGCAATCTGCTCTGTAAGGATTATTGGCATTGTGCATTGCATGTGAAATTATTATATATACAAAATGCCATCCAGATTGCACTTAGAATGCCTGTCTGGAAGATTCTAATCCAAGTATAATTAGGCTTGGTACACTTTTAGTAAGGATGTGATCTCCTTGGCAAATATTGTGTCTATTGTGACGGCAATGTATGATTTGAAGCGATAATCAAAGTTATTTGGTCCTCCCATAATATGGCAGAATATGCTTCCATCTCAAGCTAGTTTACCTTTAAGCTTTTGCAGCACTATTGTAATTTGGTCTCACAATCAAGAGAACTATACTGTCCCATCTTTAACCAATGTTTTAATGTAAATATCTTATGGGAGTTTTCCCCCCTCTAATTTTCTCCCATTTTCTCCACCTCTCCTGAAAGCTCTGATTAAACTGTACTGTTCCAAAACCACTAGCAGCCAAGTAGTTATGCTTCATGTGTGTATCTTCTATTTTTATTTTAACTTTGCTATTACCTAATTTCTATCTCATATAATCCGTTCCATACTTTATAATTTCTTGGCACTTAACAATACTTTAGCCGTTTTGTTTTGGGTTCCATGCTATTATTTGAAAGTTGGACCAATATTGAAAATAATGGCCGCTGATTGGCTGGATGTCAACTCCAAAAGTCTGTTTTACAACCAAACAAATGTCACAATTCCAAAGATGAACCCAATCGTACCATAGTTGTAATCAGGTCAATATTTCCACTTGTTTTTGCATGGCACTTCAGGAAGGGCTTCTACAGGTTGAGTTATTTTGTTACTGTGCAGAAAAGGTTAAATAAAACATAAACTTGCAAGTTTAGTGAAGATACCACTTAGCTTTTTTACACATTACTTTAAAATTGATAATGGAAAATGCTGGAAGTTGTGACTATTTTAGGACAGTAATAGCTGTTTATGATTTGAATTATTGTACAGATGAGCTCATTAGACAGATCACCATCAACTGTCCAGAACGTGGATTGTTGCTTCTTAGAGTTCGTAATGAGATTCTCATGACTCTTGCAACCTATGAGACCTTGTATGAAAGCAGTGTTGCATTTGGCTTGAGGAAGGCTCTCCAAGGAGATCTAGAAAAGATTTACCTGCGGAAGCATGTAAGTTGCTACGACAAAGTCTACGAGTGAATTTAAAACAGACAATGCTTGAAATATACTAGAGATTAACCACATCTCAAAGAGAAAAATAGGTTAACATTAGCCAAGCTTTCTCTTCCAATTGTTGACCAACATTTTTCTGCTTTTTTCAGAATTTCCAGTGTTTCTTTATATATCTACACCAAATGATATGAATTGTTGTGTAAAACTGAATAATAAATGGCTTGATTACTTTTGTATTTTGTTTGGTGGTGCAGCACATTGGTGAATTCTCAATGTGCTGCATTATGGAGTGGTAGAACATGGGTACTCCAACTGCACTATGTTTCTCAGCACTCACCGACCTTTTAAACAGTGGATTAAATAAAGAATGAACCTGCATTTATATAGCATCTTTCACATCCTCAAGACATTCCAAATCACTTTACAGCCAAATGGCAGAACTTTCAACTTCGGTGAGCGTGTAGAATGGGCAGTAGCAGATTGGCTGCCTGTTATACACCACCCCAAAATCAGGCAGTGTGTATAACAGGTGGCTGATCTTCTACCGCCTGTTTTATGCCCCCACCAAAGTTGAAATTTCTGCATAATTAATTACTTTAAAGTGTAGTCACTGTTCTTATGTAGGCAAATGCAGCAGCCAATTTGTACACAGCAAGGTCCCATAAATAGCAATGAAATACATGACCAGTTAATTGTTTTCTGATAGTGTTGCTTGAGGGATAAATGTTGGCCAGGATACTGGGTCAACTCCCCTGCTCTCCTTCAAATAGTGCCATGGGATCTTTTACATCCACCCAGACAGCCAGATGGGGCCTTGGTTTACTGTCTCATCTGAAAGGTGACACCTCTAACAGCAGCACTCCCTCAGTATCAGCCTAGATTTTGTGTGCAAGTGGGGCTTGAACCCACAATCTTATGAGAGAGCTACCACTGAGGTACATTGATGCACCAACACAAATACCCACTCAGCTTGGCCCAGTTGATACCTCTGAATCAGAAAGTTGTGGGTTCAAGCCACGCTATGGACTTGAGCACATAATCTAGGCTGACATTTCAATACAGGACTAAGAAGTGCTGTCTTTTGGTTGAGAATTAAACTGAGGATCCAGCTGCCTACTTGGGTGGGCATACAAAGTCCCATGGATCTATTCGAAGAGCAGAAGGGAGCTCTCCTTATACGTCCCAGCCAGCATTCTTTCCTGAAGCACACTATCAAAAAAAGATTATCTGGTCATTCATTCATTTGATGTTTGTGGGACAACAGCGGTACAACAGCCTACACCCAATCCGTGCAGGCGTTGGTCCCATTGTTAAATTCATGGGGGCCATATTTTATGTGTTTGAGGTGGATGCCTAAATCAGGCATTAGGCCCCTTAAATATGTTAATGAGGGTCCTAACACCGGTTGAAGGACACCTCTACAAAATTTGTTCCCGATGAGCAGAGCAGGCCCGATATTTCAGTGGCCCCATGGCCACAAACTACAGGTAAATTTAAGTTAAAAAAAATCTTTCTGCGGAGCCAGGAGAAGCAGGAGTGCCCCTCCCAGATGCCACAGTCCTGATGATCGGCCCGGCCCCCCTCTTGTCCGATCCGACCCTGCTCCCGGAACTTACCTGTAGTTGGCAGCTGCTGATGGGCCAGAATTGATTTTTCTCGTGTGATGTATGAGGAAGGCCGTTCCACCTCCGCTCCTGCTTTTGCTGTCCAATCTAACAATGCTGTAAGCTGGACAGTTGGGTCTCAATTAGTGAGACCATGAGGATATTGTTTTTCTTTCCCTTGTCGGTCCAGATATTCATGTGTAAAATGTTTATTCCCTTCACAGGGGACACTGGCTGGGTTTTGTTTTGATGCTGTTGATTCACTGCAAATGTGGACTCTATCAGGGCTCACCAGTAGCTTATGGCATTTCTTGATGAGTACCAGCATACCCTTTACAATGTGATCATACTCTTTGATCGCAGTAGAGCAGGTTATAGTTCGGATTGGCGGGGACAGGCTTTGAGGATTCCAGTTTATTTCTTATCCTTTGTTATCCTCGTTGCTGCTCGCAATACTGGTCTTTGTACTTTTACAAGATGCTGCAATCAGCTACCCTTGCATAAGTCTGTTTTTCAGGTTTCTTGCTGGCTAGATTTACCATCGGGATGTTTGTGGCTTCCTTGAGAGTAGCTTCATGCACATGTTGAGCAGGGTTCTCTACAGTTCCTGGAAGTGACTTTATGCTTTGACTGACAGTGCTCTGGGGTTCCCTCCACACTGTAAAACTTTTGTGGTGTTCTTGCATTCCACCGCTTTCAACCCAAAATGAGGTTTCTGGAAAACAGCTCAGCTATTTGAAGTGCTGTTGGATGTCCAACAGAAATGCTCACCAGTGCAGTCACTGAGTTATCCTCAGGATCCTTTACAGTTAACAAGTTAGGACTATTTAAGGACAATTAGAGGCCAGTCAGTAATGTCATTTCCCATTTATATGATACATCATGAAAATTAGCAATTGGCGTTCAGGAATGGGGAATGCCTTTAAAATGATCAGTACAATCTAACTCTACTGATCATGATAAACCATTGAACATGGGGGGGATTTTTAACCCCCGAAAATGAATGGGTTTGGGTCGGGTAGCACTTAAAAATGTAAAAAATCTGAAACCTGCCCCAACCCGCCTACTTCTGGTTTTAACAGAGGCGGGATGGGGGGCGGGCAACCAAACCGTGCCTCAGAATTAACCACCATTTAAATTTAACCCTGGCTGGCTGGGTTTCCCAGGCCTCGGGAAACCCATCGGCTAAAGGGAGGCGAGGACTGCTGGATGCAGGAGGTAAGTGCCTTTCCATTTACCTGCTGGATCCAGTTTACCTGTTTCACACACCCCCCGCGATCGGACAGCCCCCTGACCCTTCTGGTTCCCCCCCACCCCCACCGAGGCCTTTTCGATCTCCCCCCAAGGCCTTTCCAATCTCCCCCCGAGGCTTCTGATCTCCCCTACCACCACCGGCCCTTCCGACCTCCCCCCAACCCTTCCGATCTTCCCCGACTCTTCTGATCTCCCCCATGAGGCCTCTGACCTCCTCCACCACTGAGCCTTCCGATCTCCCCGACCACCCCCCACCACTGAGGCCCTTCCGATTTCTTCCACACCGACCCTTCCAATCACCCCCGAGGTCTCCAATCCCTCCCTCCCTCCTCACTGCGCCCTGGCTGCGGCCTGGTGCTGAAGGCCTACCTGCCTGTCAGCCAGACAGCCTCTCAATCTGGTTGGCTGCAGCCGGGAAACAGAGACAAAAATTGTTAATCAAGTCCTGCTGTTAAATTCGGCAGGACTTGAGGAAAACCCGTTCTTCTGGGTTTCCCGACCTCAAAACAGCACTGCCGCACCCTGCTCCCTCCCCGCCTCAGAGCTAATATTCAGCCCATAGTGTCAGATGGGTCGTAATTTTGAAAAGATAGTTTTGATCATTATAAGTGGCTGATCAGTATAACGGGAATCCTCTGTATTTCTGACTGAACAGTAGAATTTTACTGGTGAAAAGTCTCCACTCAAAGGCAAGTACTGGTGGGGAATTCTTGTGAAATCTATGGATTGCATACTGCCTAGCTCATAATACCTAAAGTATTAGTAGTTGAGTGTGCAGAGTAGCAGAGAAAGAATTTAGGGAGCTAGGTAACAGATTAAAGAGCAGGACCTCAAAGGTTGTAATCTCTGGATTACTCCCAGTGCCACGTGCTAGTGAGTATAGGAATAGGAGGATAGAGCAGATGAATGCGTGGCTAAAGAGTTGGTGTAGGAGGGAGGGTTTTACTTTCCTGGATCACTGGGCCTGCTTCTGGGAAAGGTGGGACTTGTACAAGTCGGACGGGTTGCACCTGAACCAGAGCGGGACAAGTATCCTTGCGGGGAGGTATGCTAGCACTGTTGGGGGGGGGTTTAAACTAACTTGGCAGGGGGATGGGATACAGAGGGGAGCTGAAATAGGGGGTGATGTGCTGCCAATTATAGAGAAAAAAACAAGTCAGCTTGGTAGACAGGGCAAATATATAAGGGCAAGGCTGGATGGCATCTATTTTAATGCAAGGAGTCTTGCAAATAAGGTGGATGAACTGAAGGTGTTGATAAACACATGGGAGTATGATATTGTTGCTATCACGGAGACATGGTTGAGGGAGGGGCAAGACTGGCAGCTCAATATTCCGGGGTACAGAATCTTCAGGCGAGACAGAGGGGGAGGTATAAGAGGAGAGGGTGTCGCAATATTAATTAAGGAGTCAATTACTGCAGTAAGGAGCGATGATATATTAGCAGGTTCCTCTAATGAGGCCATATGGGTGGAGCTTAAAAACAAAAAGGGGGCAAGCACTTTGCTGGGAGTGTACTATAGGCCTCCAAACAGTCAGGGGGAGATAGAGGAACAGATATGTAGGCAAATCTCAGAGAAATGTGCAAATAATAGGGTAATAATAATGGGGGATTTCAACTTCCCCAATATTAACTGGGATAGTCAGAGTGTGAAAGGCTCAGAGGGTGTAGAATTCTTAAAGTGCATCCAGGAGAGCTTTTTGAGCCAGCATGTAGAAAGTCCTACAAGAGAGGGGGCGGTACTGGACCTAATTCTAGGGAATGTGGCCGGCCAAGTGGAAAAAGTGCTAGTAGGTGAGCACTTTGGTGACAGTGACCATAATATGGTGAGATTTAAGGTGGTCATGCAAAAGGACAGGGATGGGCCGGAAATAAAGGTTCTAAATTGGGGGAAGGCCGATTTTAATAGGATAAGGCAGGATCTGGCCAAAATGGACTGGGATCAGCTACTTGTAGGAAAATCCGCATCGGAGCAATGGGAGGCTTTCAGAAGGGAGATTGAGATCATACAATGGCAACATGTTCCCGTAAAGGTCAAGGGTGGTTCCAAAGACCACAGGGAACCTTGGATGTCAGGGGATATACGAGAATGGATTAGGAAAAAAAGGAGGGCTTTTGGCAGATACAAAAGGCTAAAGATGGAGGAAGCCCTAGGGGAGTACAAAAAGTGCAGGGGGATACTTAAAAAAGAAATTAGGAGATCAAGCAGGGGCCATGAAATAACACTGGCGAGCAAAATAAAGGAAAATCCTAAGATGTTTTATAAGTATATTAAGGGTAAGAGGATAACTAGGGAAAAAATAGGGCCCATTAGGGACAAAAGTGGCAATCTGTGTGTGGAGCCAGAAGATGTAGGAGGGGTTCTAAATGAATTTTTTGCATCTGTTTTCACTATGGAGAAGGACGATGTAGACATAGAAATAGGGCGGGGGGACTGTGATATGCTCGAACATATTAACATCGAGAGGGAGGAGGTATTGGCGGTTTTAGCAGGCCTAAAAATGGATAAATCCCCAGGCCCGGACGAAATGTATCCCAGGCTGCTGTGTGAGGCAAAGGAAGAGATTGCGGGGGCTCTAACACATATATTCAGGACCTCTCTGGCCACAGGGGATGTGCCAGAGGACTGGAGAACCGCTAATGTAGTACCATTATTCAAGAAGGGAAGTAGGGAAAAACCGGGGAACTACAGGCCAGTGAGCCTAACATCAGTGGTAGGAAAATTATTGGAAAAAATTCTGAGGGACAAAATTAGTCTCCACTTGGAGAGGCAAGGATTAATCAGGGATAGTCAACATGGCTTTGTCAAGGGAAGATCATGTCTGACTAATTTGATTGAATTTTTTGAGGGGGTGACTAGGTGTGTGGATGAGGGTAACGCAGTGGATGTGGTATACGTGGATTTCAGTAAGGCCTTCGATAAAGTCCCGCACAGGAGACTGGTCAAGAAGGTAAGAGCCCATGGAATCCAGGGTGCCTTGGCACATTGGATACAAAACTGGCTTAGTGGCAGAAGGCAGAGGGTGATGGTCGAAGGTTGTTTTTGTGACTGGAAGCCTGTGGCCAGTGGGGTACCACAGGGATCGGTGCTGGGTCCCTTGCTGTTTGTGGTCTACATTAATGACTTGGATATGAATGTAAAAGGTATGATCAGTAAGTTCGCGGATGATACAAAAATTGGTAGGGTGGTAAATAGCGAGGAGGGTAGCCTCAGTCTGCAGGACGATATAGATGGGTTGGTCAGATGGGCGGAACAGTGGCAAATGGAATTTAACCCGGAAAAGTGCGAGGTGATGCACTTTGGGGGGACTAACAAGGCAAGGGAATACACAATGAATGGTAAGACCCTAGGCAAGACGGAGGGTCAGAGGGATCTGGGTGTGCAAGTACACAGATCCCTGAAGGCGGCGGAACAGGTGGATAAGGTGGTAAAAAAGGCATATGGGATACTTGCCTTCATTAGCCGAGGCATAGAATATAAGAGCAAGGAGGTTATGATGGAGCTGTATAAAACACTGGTTAGGCCACAGCTGGAATACTGTGTGCAGTTCTGGTCGCCACACTACAGGAAGGATGTGAACGCTTTGGAGAGGGTGCAGAGGAGATTCACCAGGATGTTACCAGGGCTGGAGCGCTTCAGCTATGAAGAGAGACTGGGCAGATTGGGTTTGTTTTCCTTGGAGCAGAGGAGGCTGAGGGGGGACATGATTGAGGTGTACAAAATTATGAGGGGCATAGATAGGATGGATACTGAGGAGCTTTTTCCCTTAGTAGAAGGGTCAATAACTAGGGGGCATAGATTCAAGGTAAAGGGCGGGAGGTTTAGAGGGGATTTGAGAAAGGACTTTTTCACCCAGAGGGTGGTTGGAGTCTGGAACTCACTGCCTGAAAGGGTTGTGGAGGCAGGAACCCTCGCAACATTTAAGAAGCATTTGGATGAGCACTTGAAATGCCATAGCATACAAGGCTATGGACCAAATGCTGGAATATGGGATTAGATTAGACAGGGCTTGATGGCCGGCGCGGACACGATGGGCCGAAGGGCCTCTATCCGTGCTGTATAACTCTATGACTCTATGACTCTAAAGATGTTGGGAGTCCTGAGACTAGTATTATTGTGATTGCTGAACTCTCATTTGTATTTTTTTATTGATTCTTGTAGTATAAATGTGATTTTTTCTTTACAAATTTCCTGATCAAAACCTGGAAGATCTTTTAATCTTCTTTCTCTTCTAATAGATCGATACACTTAACCAAGAAAAAAGCAATCTTCAAAATGAACTTAGTGAACTTAAAGCTAAATATGAAGCAGCTGAGAAACGATCTGCTGAGAGGAAAGAGCTGGATGACAAGAGACATTCAGAGGAAGCTCTTGTCTTTAAAAAGACCAACCAACAACTGAAGGTAAAGTAGCAAACTCAAAATTTGATATTGCTCAGGAGCCCTTGAAAAACTCTGGGTCAAATTTTAAGGTTTCTTCATTGCATTTCATAGAATCATAGAAATTTACAGCACAGAAGGAGGCCATTTGGCCCATCATGTCCATGCCAGCCGACAAAGAGCTATCTACCCTAATCCTACTTTCCAGCACTTGGTCCGTAGCCTTGTAGGTTATGGCACCTCAAGAGCATATCCAAGTACTTTTTAAATGTGACGAGGGTCTCTGCCTCTACCACCCTTTCAGGCAGTGAGTTCCAGACCCCCACCACTCTCTGGGTGAAAAACTTTCTCCTTAAATCCCCTCTAAACCTCCGACCAATTACTTTAAATCTATGCCCCCAGGGATCTGTGGACGTACACTCCAAGGTCCCTCTGATCTTCTGTACTTCTCAGTGTCCTACCATTTATTGTGTATTCCCTTGCCTTGTTAGCCCTCCCCAAATGCATTACCTCACACTTCTCCAGATTGAATACCATTTGCCACTGTTCTGCCCACTTGACCAGACCATTGATATCTTCCTACAGTCTGCAGCTTTCTTCTTCATTATCAACCGCACAGCCAATTTTTGTATCACCTACAAACTTCTTAATCATACTTCCTACATTCAAGTCCAAATCATTGATATATACCAGAAAAAGCAAAGGACCCAGTACTGAGCCCTGTGGAACCCCACTGGAACAGCCTTCCAGTCACAAAAACACCCTTCGACCATTACCCTTTGTTTCTTGCCTCTGAGCCAATTTTGGATCCAACTTGCCACTTTGCCTTGGATCCCATGTGCTTTTACTTTCGTGACCAGTCTGCCTTGCGGGACCTTCTCAAAAGCCTTGCTAAAATCCATATAGACTACATCAAATGCACTACCCTCATAGACCCTCCTTGTTACGACCGCAAAAAATTCAATCAAGTTAGTCAGACAAGACTTTCCCTTAACAAATCCATGCTGACTGTCCTTGATTAATCCGTGTCTTTCTAAATGAAGATTTACCCTATCCCTCAGAATTTTTACCAATAATTTTCCCACCACCGGAGGTTGTGGAAACCACAGAAACTCTGTAATGTTGTGAAAGCTGCTTGAGTTGTGTAATACTGAAATATCCACTAATAGGTGTTTTATGTCACATGCTGTGCACCCAGCATGAATTTATTTAGAACTAATGTCTGCCCTTTATCAGCAAGTATAAGGATGCTATTCAAATTCTTTTGGTGCAGATCCTCACTGACTCTGCTGATTACTGACATCAGCTAAGGAAGAATTAAGGGTTCCGCTTGCACTGAGATATTCAGGATTGTGTCCAAGGCTTGAATCTTGCATTTCTCCTCAAAAGCATAGGAGGATTTTTAAAACCTACGCAGCTGGGAAAGGTGCCATGTATTTTATTCTGAAGCATCCTTGTCTTTGTTTATAAATCCCTATCTCTGCAATCTCTTCCAGTCCAATATCCCTCCTGAACACTGATTCAAGCCTTCCATGCATTCCCCCCTCCCTTTGCTCCACCACTGGTAGAAGAGTATTCAGCTGCATTGGTCCTACTCTTTGAAGTGCCATCCTAAATTGGTCTTGTTAGATCCGTGTATCTTGATGTTGTGTGTCCTTCAATAATTAGACAAGAGACTGCAGGGAACAATCAACAGGTGTTTACTGGATGAGGGTTACTCTAAAACTAACTGTACAGATCCCTACTCAGGGTTATATACAGGTGTGGTCACTGCCAGTACTACAGTATACAGGAGCTGTAAAAAGTAGTTCTCCCCTTAAAGGTACATACACTACAGGTCCACCTCTCTTTCTTCCTTTAAAAACCTTTTCAAAACCCATTCCTTTGACCAAGCTTTTGATCACCGTGAAATCTCTATCTTGCTGGCTTGGCATTCGGTTTCCCTACCCCTACTTGTGAAGCACCATGGGATATTATTTTGTAAAAGCCACTATATAAATGTTGAAGGTACTTTAATTTGTTCATTGGAAACTCACCTCCCAATGTTCAAGTCTATCTATTATATATTAAAAATGCATATGTGTATATGCATTCTTCCTGTGTATGATGCAATGTCAGACTTTTGCTATCACACAATGTTGATTGGCTCAAAGTAAAACAGCAGCAAATCAAGAATGTGTTGGAATACTCTTCACTTGCCTGGATGGGTGCAACTGCAACAAGACTCAAGAAGCTCGACAATATCCATGACAAACAGCCCACTTGATTGGCACCCCATCCACCACCTTAAATATCCATTCCCTCCACCACAGCGCATCGTGGCTGTAGTGTGTATTATCTACAAGATGCACTTCAGCAATTCCCCAAGGCTTCTTCGGCAGCACTTCCCAACCCGTAATCTCCAACGCCAAGAAGGACAAGGGCAGCAGGTGCATGAGAACACCATCACCTCCAAGGCCCACATCATCCAGTTTAGGACACATATCCTTCTTCATCGCTGGGTTAAAATCCTGGAACTCCCTATCTAACCGTAGCGGTTCAAGAAGAAGGCGCACCACCACATTCTCAAGGGCAATGAGGGAAGGGCAATAAATGCTGGCCCTGCTAGCAACGCCTATATCCTGAGAATTAATTTTAAAAAATGAGAACTGATGATTTAGGCAATATATCAATGAGACTGCACGAAGGAAAATAATTGATCAGTCAGGAGAGCCTACCAATAAAAAGAGGTGAGCCAATGAAATCGTTCAAGCACTTTCGGAAAAAATTTTGAATGCCATTTTTTTCCTCAGTAACTGAAATTCCTAATGCCCAAAATAAGATTTGTAATATATTAAAAAAAATAAGTGACAGATAATCTGTTTGCAAGATGGGAACACATTCATCACTTTCCCTATTGAAGGGGGGCTTTGTGCTAGCAGCTAAGCTTAATGGCGCATGTGAAAAATCTGACTAACAGCTCACATTGAAAGGAATGTGCCCACTTAAAGGTAAATGTCTGAACAGATACTAAGGGCTGGATTTTCTCTGCGGTGTTGGGAGGTGGCGGGATAGCTGGTTTCCGGGTTCCGGTCCTCCTCCTGCTCCCGGCTGCAGCCGCTCTGTCAAAGGGATTTTCCCTTGACTGGCCTTGTTAAGCCCGCTCTGCGGGCTTCCCGGCCAATTAACAGGAAGCGGGTCTGATGATGTCATTTGATGACGTGTCATCAGCCGGTTTCCAAAGGGACCACAGCCACATTGAGTTTGACAGTTGTTCTGTCAGTGTTTGACAGCATTGAGGTGCTGCAAACACTGACAAGCACTGCAAAAAATTGGATGGTTGCACCAAGGCTCTCCAGTGACTCCCTCCATAAGGTCCTCTTCCCTTCCAAGGGCAGAAGAGACCTCCCCAGGACACCAGCGCAGCCTGGTTGCACATTGCACAGGAGGGCAAAAGCAGGGATGTCGTCAGGGGTCCCTGGCTGCAGTGGCACCAACCTTTCAATGATCTCAGTGGATCACAAAATGTTACTGCAAAGTCACACTCAAACTCACTCTGCTGTGCCACTCAACACATCCCCATCACTCTGCCTTCCATACCCTTCTCCTGCACATCCTTACTCACACCAACTTACCTAGCACCTGCATCCATCCCTCTTTATCTACATTATCACTTCCCTATCTCACTAGCCACCCCTCACACTCACACCCAACCTACTGCAAGCATACCAACTAACAACACACAAGGGTAGGCACTTGAGAGGTTTAGCCAATGTCCTTGTGAAGTTTCTGGTAATGTGTTGTCATACAGTGACATCTATATTTTCAACACTGCCCCTTATTGGACAGATATGTGCGCACCTTGAGAATTGTCTTACTGAGTTCCAGTGAATGTTGAGACATAACTTCACCCCACCCCCTGCTACAGTGATGAGTGTGCATGGAATGGCTTGGACTTTCAAGGGATGTTTTACGGTGCTGGTGCAGGATGGTGTCAACCTGGCGCATCATGTGGCAGCCAGGGTTTACAGTGTCAAGTGAAGTAAATCTGGCCATGGTGATGCCATCACTGGCCTCCCGGGCAACAATGTTATCAGGGGCTGATGCCCTGTGTCCTGTGCAGCATCAGGTGATGGCGGAGAAGGTTGGTGTTGTTATTGGTGCTGCTGGTGTGCCTGGTGGTGTTGGTGTTGGGGCTGAGCGTGGAAGGAATCAGAGGAGCAAGGTGAGATAGTTTCTAGGGCACCAATGTTGCTGCAATATATGTCAGCTGCAGGTGAGATGACAGAAGCGATCTGTCAATGGTAAGAGAGGTTGTTCCAATGAGGTGGCACTGGACATGCAGTTGGTTCTAAACACCTGCAAGCTAAAGAAATCTTTATATGTCTTACAAATGCAGTAACCAACAGTTTCTGTGCTCTGAACTGACCATCTGCAACATGGTATCCTTTACACCACTTCTGCAGCTGTCAGCTTATCAGAGACATCAGAGCAGACTCAACTCACACCAGGGTGAGCTGGCGTGTTTCCCGAGCAGTGGGTAACCCGTGAGGGTGCAGATAAATTTGGAAGGAAGCCTCAAAATACCATTAAATTGGCTGTTAACAAGCCATTTAATGATCTCAGTTGTCTCTCCCGCCGCTTGGTGTCGGGTCAGTTCTCTGCTGACAGACCCGGCACCTGGGAGACTCGCGTGGAGGCGGGTTGACAGCGGCAGTTTAAAACCAGCGGCAGCAGCAGCGAGGCCCGACCAGAACATCGGACCTGTGTGGAAGCAGCGGCAGTTTAAATCCGGCGGCAGCAGCAGCGAGGCCCGACCAGAACATCGGACCTGTGTGGGAGCAGCGACCGGCGGCAGTTTAAAACCGGCAGCAGCAGCAGCGAGGCCCGACCAGAACATCGGACCTGTGTGGGAGCAGCGACCGGCGGCAGTTTAAAACCGGCGGCAGTGAATGAGGCCCGACCAATTCAACATTGGGGGAGAGAGGTAAAAAGTAATCAAAGTGTGACGTCACCAGGAAGCAGGTAAGTGATTGGTTGGTGAGTATTTCTCTCTTTTTAAAACTTTAACTCTGGTTTATTGTTACTAAGGTCTCCCTGGTGCAGCGGGGACTGTTGGTAAACCAGTTAACTGTAGTGTAATTAGTGGGATTGATTGATTTAATTTAAATTCAATTAATTAAAGGGTAAGTCATGGCAGGAGAGCCCGGCCCTGTTGTATGCTCCTCCTGCAGTATGTGGGAACTCGGACACTTCCTGTGTCCCTGACAACTACATGTGCAGGAAGTGCATCCAGCAGCAACTACTGACAGGCTGCATTGCGGCACTGGAGCTGCGATTGGATGCATACTGGAGCGTTCACGATGCTCAGGGCATCACAATAATGGAGTTGGACACACCACAGGTAGAGGTTGGACAGGAAGAAAGGGAACGGGTGACCAACAGGCAGAGTACTAGGTGCAGGCAGGTAGTGCAGGGGTCCCCTGTGGCCATCCCCCTCTCCAACAGATACACCACTTTGAGTACTGTTGGGGGGGGATGGCTTATCAGAGGAAGGCAGCAGCAGCCAACTTCCTGGCACCAGGGGTGGCTCTGCTGCACAGAATGGGAGGAAAAAGAGGGGTAGAGCTATAGTAATAGGGGATTCAATTGTAAGGGGAATAGATAGGCCTTTCTGCGGCCGCAAACGAGACTCCAGGATGGTGTGTTGCCTCCCTGGTGCAAGGGTCAAGGATGTCTCCGAGCGGCTGCAGAACATCTTGGAAGGGGAGGGTGAACAGCCAGTTGTCGTGGTGCATATAGGCACCAACGATATAGGTAAAAAGCGGGATGAGATCCTAAAAGCGGAATATAGGGAGTTAGGAGATAAATTAAAAAACAGGACCTCAAAGGTAGTAATCTCAGGATTGCTACCAGTGCCACGTGCTAGTCAGAGTAGAAATAGAAGGATACTTCAGCTGAATACGTGGCTGGAGGAATGGTGCCAGGGGTAGGGATTCAAGTTCCTGGGACATTGGAACCGGTCCTGGGGGAGGTGGGACCACGTCAAACCGGACGGTTTGCACCTGGGCAGGGCTGGAACCGATGTCCTAGGGGGAGTGTTTGCTAGTGCTGTGGGGGAGGGTTTAAACTAAAATGGCAGGGGGTTGGGAACCTGAGCAGGGAGACAGAGGAAAGGGAAACAAGGATAAAAGCAAAAGATAGGAAGGAGAAAAACAAAAGTGGCAGTCAGAGAAATCAACGGTTTAAATCAAACATGGCCACGGTAAATAATAATTCTAATAGGTCTAAGAGCGTAAAATTAACAAGCCTGAAGGCTTTGTGTCTTAATGCGAGGAGCATTTGTAATAAGGTGGATGAATTGGCTGCGCAAATAGAGGTAAACGAATATGATTTGGTTGGGATTACGGAAACGTGGCTCAGGGATGGCCAAGACTGGGAACTCAACATTCAGGGGTATTCGATATTCAGGAAAGGTAGGCAAAAAGGAAAGGGAGGTGGGGTAGCATTACTGGTTAAAGAAGGGATTAACACAATGGTAATGAAGGATATTAGCTCTGATGATGTGGAATCTGTATGGGTAGAATTGAGGAATACTAAGGGGAAAAAAACATTAGTGGGAGTGGTATATAGACCTCCAAACAGTAAGGCGGAGGTTGGGGATGGCATTAAAAGGGAAATTAAAGAAGCGTGCAATAAGGGCACAGCAGTCATCATGGGTGACTTTAATCTACATATAGATTGGGCCAACCAAATTAGTAACAATACTGTGGAGGAGGAATTCCTGGAGTGTTTACGGGATGGTTTCCTGGACCAATATGTCGAGGAACCAACCAGAGATCAGGCCATCTTAGGCTGGGTATTATGTAACGAGAAAGGATTAATTAGCAATCTTGTTGTACGAGGCCCCTTGGGTCGGAGCGATCATAATATGATCGAATTCTTCATTAAGATGGAGAATGAAGTAGTTGAATCAGAGACTAGGGTCCTCAATTTAAATAAAGGAAACTACGATGGTCTGAGGAGCGAGTTGGGTAGGATTGATTCGGGAATGGCACTCAAAGGGTTGACAGTGGATAGGCAATGGCAAACATTCAAAGACCGAATGGATGAGCTACAGAATTTGTTCATCCCAGTTTGGCATAAAAATAAAACAAAAAAGGTGACTCAGCCGTGGCTAACAAGGGAAATTAGGGATAGCATAAGATCCAAAGAGAGGACATATAAATTGGCCAGAAAAAGCAATAATCCTGAGGATTGGGAGCAGTTTAGGATTCAACAAAGGAGGACAAAGGGATTAATTAAGAAAGGGAAAATAGAATATGAGAGTAAGCTTTCAGGGAACATAAAAACTGACTGTAAAAGCTTTTATAGATATGTGAAGAGAAAAAAAAAAATAATAACAGAAAATGCTGGAAATACTCAGCAGGCCAGGCAGCATCCATGGAGAGAGAAACTGAGTTAACGTTTCAGGTCTGGGACCCTTCATCAGAACTGGAAAAAGCTGGAGATGTAACAGATATTAAGCAGGTGCAGAGACAGGGGGGGGGGGGGTTAGGAGGGGAGGAAGAAATAGAAAGAACATCCTGTACTTTTGTAAGAGGCTGGAAAGATAAAATGTTGCAAATGGGAATGGCAAAAATCATACGACATGAAAAATGGGGGCAGGGATAATTATCTGAAATTGTTGAACTCACCGTTGAGTCCGGCAGACTGCAAAGTGCCCAATCGAAAGATGAGGTGCTGTTCCTCGAGCTTACGTTGAGTTTCATTGGAACAATGCAATAGCCCGAGGACAGAGGGATCCGAGTTGGAGTGAAGCGGTGAATTAAAGTGACAGGCAACCGGAAGCTCAGGGTCACCCGTACGGACTGAACGGAGGTGTTCCGCAAAGCGGTCGCCCAATCTGCATTTGGTCTCCCCAATGTAGAGGAGACCGCATCGTGAGCAGCGAGAAAAAGATTGGTGAAGTCAAGCGTAGGTCCCTTGCAGTCAGAATCAGGGGAATTTATAATGGGGAGCAAAGAAATGGCAGACCAACTAAATACATATTTTGGTTCTGTCTTCACAAACGAGGACACAAATAACCTCCCAGAGATGCCGAATAACATAGGGTCTGATGAAAGGGTGGAACTGAAAGAAATCAGTATTTGTAGGGAAATGATGTTAGGAAAATTGATGGGACTGAAGGCCGATAAATCCCCAGGGCCTGATAATCTACATCCCAGGGTACTTAAGGAAGTGGCCCTAGATATAGTAGATGCATTGCTGGTCATCTTCCAGAACTCGATAGACTCTGGAACAGTACCGATGGATTGGAGGGTGGCTAATGTTACCCCACTATTCAAAAAAGGTGGTAGAAAAAAAGCGGGGAATTATAGATCGGTAAGCCTGACATCGGTAGTGGGGAAAATGCTAGAGTCCATTATAAAAGATGTAATAGCAGAGCACTTGGAAAGCAGTGACAGGATCGGACAAAGTCAACATGGATTTACAAAAGGTAAATCATGCTTGACTAATCTACTGGAATTTTTTGAGGATATAACTGGTAAAATAGATAAGGGAGAACCAGTGGATGTGGTGTATTTGGACTTTCAGAAGGCTTTCGATAAGGTCTCACATAAGAGATTAGCGTGCAAAATTAAGGCACATGGGATTGGGGGCAAGGTATTGACCTGGATAGAGAACTGGTTGGCGGACAGAAAGCAAAGAGTTGGAATAAATGGGTCGTTTTCCGAGTGGCAGGCAGTGACTAGTGGGGTAGCGCAAGGATCGGCCCTAGGATCCCAGCTGTTCATAATATATATTAATGATCTGGACGAGGGAATTGGATGTAATATCTCCAAATTTGCAGACGACACAAAGCTGGGTGGGAGGGTATGCTGTGAGGAGGATGTCGTGAAACTCCAGTACAATTTGGACAGGTTGGGTGATTGGGCAGAAACATGGCAAATGCACTATAATGTGGATAAATGTGAGGTTATCCACTTTGGTGGCAAAAACAGGAAGGCAGATTATTATTTGAATGGCAATAGATTGGGAGAAGGGGAAGTGCAAAGAGACCTGGGTGTTCTTGTGCACCAATCGCTGAAGGTAAGCATGCAGGTGCAGCAGGCGGTTAAGAAGGCAAATGGTATGTTGGCCTTCGTAGCAAGAGGGTTCGAGTACAGGAACAAGGATGTCTTGCTACAGTTGTACAGGGCCTTGGTGAGACCGCACCTTGAGTATTGTGTGCAGTTTTGGTCGCCTTACCTGAGGAAGGACGTTCTTGCCATGGAGGGAGTGCAGCGAAGATTCACCAGGCTGATACCTTGGATGGCAGGAATGACGTATGAGGAGAGATTGTGTCGATTGGACTTATACTCACTGGAGTTTAGAAGATTGAGAGGGGATCTCATCGAAACCTATAAAATTCTGTCAGGCCTGGACAGACTAGATGCAGGAAGGATGTTTCTGATGGCCGGGGAGTCCAGAACCAGGGGTCATAGTCTAAGGATAAGGGGTAAGCCATTTAGGACTGAAATGAGGAGGAATTTCTTCACCCAGAGTGTGGTGAACCTGTGGAATTTTCTGCCACAGAGGGCGGTGGAGGCCAGTTCATTAAATATATTCAAGAAAGAGTTGGATATATTTCTTAAGGCTAAAGGGATCAAGGAATATGGGGAGAAGGCAGGGACAGGGTACTGAATTTGGATGATCAGCCATGATCTCATTGAATGGCAGAGCAGGCTCGAGGGGCCGAATGGCCTACTCCTGCTCCTATCTTCTATGTTTCTATGTTTCCTACTCGCTGTCAATCTTTGCTATTTTGACAGCGGAGCCGCCTCCAAACCTGCCCTCTGAGCACCGGCAAAATCCAGCCCTAAATATTGTTTCAGCATTTATAAAGGTTCAAAATGAATTGGAAATATTGGTCTGCCTTTGCTAAGACTGTGAAGAGAGAAGGAAAGAAGTGCTAGGCAAAAATGATGTGAATGAAAGCCAATAATTCTATTGGCTAGATTAGTAAAAAAAAAAGTTATGTAAATAACTATAAACTTCCTTTTCCTCAAAGATCTTGCTGACTTCGGTTTCATAGCGTTCAAAATGCTCTTTGTGTTTTTGTAGCACGCTCTTTTTATGTGGGCACTTTGTACATGACCTGTGGAAAATTCAAAAATCGGATCACTGGTTGTTGTGTTGTAGTGAATGCTACCATAAGGGTAGCCCTGGTCTCCAGCAGCCATTTGTCAAGTATCTCTGTGCTTTCAAATAAATCAGGCACAAATTTAAGGCATCATGGATGTTTCTATAAAAATGGGCATTTCCTTCTATTATATTTCTGTGGTCAGTCTCTTTCAGTTCATGTAAGCCATGGAGTTAATGGTCACATGGGTGCCATTTATGATACCCTAACCTCTTTGGTACCCTGAAATCCTGTAAAAGATCTGTCTGCTGTGAAGCTGATGCCTCATTTCTACAGGGAAAGTGATGAAGAGGTTCCCCCTTTAAAATGTGGCCTCTGTCACTTGGTTTAATGGACTATAAACAGCTGACTGACTGATTTGGCATATGTCACCTGCAGTGGCTTAGAAGAATCTAGTTGCATAAAAGTTTGATGCAGCGATGGCCTTCACAGGATTGTGCCTACTGTTGAAGTTGTCTGTAGATCACCCTTGAAGAGGTGGCATAGCTCAGTGACAGCCTCTCTTGTGAAACCGAGATGCCCATGACAGGATTAATCTGACATGCCCAGTTAGGTCTATCTGGATTTGTAAAAGCAGATACTGGATAAGCACGGGTGTGTTCTTAATGCCTGTAATCGCACCTGCCTTTCTTGACTCATTATGAATTCATCTAAATAGTTACAAACTTGTTCAAAAAAGAGAAGGATAAACCTGGCAATTACAGGTCAGGTAGTTTAACGTCGGTGGTGGGGAAGCTTTTAGAAACAATAATACGGGAGAAAATTAACAGCCACTTGGACAAGTTTGGACTAATAAAGGAGAGCCAGCACGGATTTGTTAAGAGCAAATCGTGTTTCACTAACTTGGCTAAGTTTTTTGATGAGGTAACAGAGAGTGTGGATGAGGGCAGTGTAGTTGATGTTGTGTATATTGACTTTCAAAAGGTGTTTGATAAAGTACCACATAATAGCCTTGTTAGCAAAATTGAAGCCCATGGGATAAAGGGGCAGCAGCAGCATGGATACAAAATTGGCTAAGGGATAGAAAACAGAAGGCTACAAATTCAGGGGCTTAACGGCACCCGTTATCAGCAAAAAATGGCAAAAAGAGGGCGGCTGCCACTCTTTCAGCAGCTGGTGGCAGGTCCCGCGATGTCCTCTATTTTCGTAGGCTTGGTACTGCTGCCGTTAAGAGGTATTGCCCTGCAAAGAAGAATGGCGAAGTGGTGATGTCAGTTGGCGTGCAGCGCCAGCTTAACGTCACCATGGCGAACTTCGACCCTTGCGCTGAGTTCAGCGCTGGATCCTAAGCACCCCAGGTAAACCTAGCGTGCAAACAGACTCACAGAGCTCTTAAAGGGACACACACATCTTTCAGGTAAGTTTGCATTTAAGCTTTTGGACTTTTTGTTTGATTTTACTGAAGTAGTGGTTTGCTGCAATAGATGTTAAAAGTTTTTTAAGTGTGTAGGGAGTGCAGCTGGACACTTGCACGGCCTCGATGGTAAAGTAAGGCCTCTGAGAAGGCAGAAAATGCTGCAAATACTCAGCAGGTCAGGCAACATCTGTGGAGACAGAAACAGAGTTCACGTCTCAGGTAAAGATGCTGCCTGACCTGCTGAGTATTTCCAGCATTTTATGCTGTCCTTTCAGATTTACAGCATCCACTCGCAGAGGAAAGAGGAAGACACAGAAGAGGAGGAAACCGAAGAGCAGGAAACATATGATGGAGGAAGCGGAAGGAAGGATGCAACTCAGACAGCCCCTTTCTGGCTGGGATATCCGGGATGGAATCATTCGCCTGCGGTCTCAGTGACCACAACCCCAATTCCCCTTTCAACATTAGCCCCACACCTTACCTTCCCTCTGTTACTGACCATCACAGCATCCCCTTAGTCACAATGCTGAAATAAAAGCCACCACAAAGCAAACTTTCCAATCCAACTTTATCCATCTATCCATCCAATATCTAATCAAGAAATCAACTAATCACCCTTGTGCATTCTCTTAGTGACTGTCTTGTGTGTGCCTTTGCCTATCCTACTGATGTCATGCAGTGCTACCCCTGTGGCTGCAACATGGCTGGTAAAGGCAGCTGACTTTCAGTGGGGGACACTGCAAATGGTCTTGCTGTTCGACCTTAAATAAGAACATAAGAAACAGGAGTAGGAGTAGGACAATCGGCCCCTCAAGCCTGCTCCGCCATTCAATAAGATCATGGCTGATCCAATCTTGGCCTCAACACCACTTTCCCGCTCTCTCCCCATACCCCTTGTCGTTCAAATGTCTGTCAATCTCCGCCTTGAATATATTCAATGACTCCGCCTCCACAGCTCTCTGGGGTAGGTTCACGACCCTCTGAGAGAAGAAATTCCTCCTCATCTCCGTCTTAAATGGGTGACCACTTATTCTGAAACTATGCCCCCTAGTTCTAGATACCCCCACGAGGGAAAACATCCTCTCAGCATCCACCCTGTCAATCCCCCTCAGAATCTTATATGTTTCAATAAGATCACCTCTCATTCTTCTAAACTCCAATGAGTATAGACCCAACCTGCTCAACCTTTTGTCATACGACAACCCCTTCATCCCAGGAATCAACCTAGTGAACCTTTTCTGCACTGCTTCCAATGCAAGTATATCCTTCCTTAAATATGGAGACCAAAACTGTACGCAGTACTCCAGGTGCGGTCTCACCAATGGCCTGTAAAGTTGCATCAAAACTTTCCTACTTTTATACTCCAGGAGCTGGTGGCTGGGAGCATTAAATCAAGTGATGGTGTTTCTTCTTCTTCATTCTCCTCTCCCTCTTCTTGGCCAACCACTGGCTGGGCAGGCTGCACTTCTTGGGTGTGTGAAATGAGGAAGGCATAAGGGTGGAGTTGTGGTGATGGGAGGGTGGGAAAGCAAGAGGGGCATGCCAGAAGGAGGATAACGTATGAAGATACCAGCATCTTGTATCCTTTCTGCCTCACCGCTGGCCAAGGGCTCAGCCATGCCCTGCCAAAAATGGCCAGCACCATCCCCTCCAATGGGATGAGGTGAGGCTAGGAATAGGAGGTGTGCCTCGTGATTGGTACAGGTTATTGGTAGGTGAGTGATTGGGGGGGGGGGGGAGAGTCGTGCATTGAGCAGTGTGTGAGGCTAGTGATTCAGTTAGTAGGTGACGGCTTTTGAAGATGCATTCACTGACCTTGACCAGTGGTCTGAGGTCATGAAGCTTCTTTGGGCACTGGAGCCAGGTGGTGGGGGCAACACTACTGGCAGTGATGGCTCGGTAGTCCCACATCATTTTTTCTGGAGGGCCTCCTAGCCCTTGTGGGTAGAGGATCTCTCTTGCAGTGTTGACCCCTGCATGAAGCTGGAGTGCTGTGTGTGAGACCCTGGGTGCCCCTTCCTTGGTTTGCTGAGCCATTTGTGTTAGTGCTGAAGCGCTTTTCCCATTTTTTGCAGTTCAGAAGGGAATTCAACTTTAAGTGCTGAAGACTCCCATTTGGATCTTTTTAATGCTAATTTATTTTAAGGCAGTAAGGGCAGAAAACTGCATTTTTTCACTTCATTTTAATTTTTATTACTTCTAAACGCATTGCCCCTTTAATTCATAGCTCTTTTAATTGCCCACATTTCCTTGCGAACTCCACAGCCTCGCTTTCAGAGGCTGTTAGAAGCTGGAACGCCACTTCAGGACGGGAACTTCAACTTCCAGGCCTGCACTAACACCACCAGGAGGACATTACACAGTAAGTTAGTGCTGGGCTAAAGATCTTTAGCCCCCAGTGCGAATTTTTCTTGGGTAGCGCAGTGTCCATTTTCAGCGGCGTTAACACGAGTTGCCGGTGACACGAATTTTTCCCCCCAGAGAGTTGCGGTGAATGGCTGTTTTTCAGACTGGATGGAGGTAGACAGTGGTGTTCCCCAGGGTTCAATACTTGGACCACTGCTGTTTCTGATATACATCAATGAATTGGACTTGGAATTTTGAAATTTGCAGATGACACGAAACGTGGAAATGTAGTAAACAGTGAGGAAGATAGTAATAGACTTCAAGAGGACATAGATAGGTTGGTGGAATGGGCAGATGAAATTCAACGCAGATGAAATTAAACGCAGAAAAGTGTGAGGTGATACATTAGGATGGGAGACTGAGGAAAGACAGTGCTGTTAGGGAGGGAGTTCCAGGAGTTTGACTCAGCGACGATGAAGGAAAGGCGATTTATTTCCAAGTCTGGATGGTATGTGACTTGGAGGGGAACTTGGAGGTGGTGGTGCTCCCATGCACCTGCTGCCCTTGTCCTTCTAGGTGGTAGAGGTCCTGTCATAGAAGGCTTGGCAAGTTGCTGCAGTGGATCTTGTAGATGGTACACACTGCAGCCATGGTGCGTTGATGGTGGAGGGAGTGAATGTTTAAGGTGGTGGATGGGGTGCCAATCAAGTGTGCTGCTTTATCCTGGATGGTGTTGAGCTTCTTGAGTGTTGTTGGAGCTGCACTCATCCAGGCAAGTGGAGATTATTCCATCACACTCCTGACTTGTGCCTTGTAGATGGTGGAAAGGCTTTGGGGAGTCAGGAGGTGATTCACTCGTTGCAGAATACCCAGCCTCTGACCTGCTCTTGTACTCACAGTATTTATGTGGCTGGTCCAGTTAGGTTTCGGGTTAATGGTGATCCCCAGGATGTTGATGGTGGGGGATTCGGTGCTAGTAATCCCGTTGAATGTCAAGGGGAGGTGGCTAGACTCTTGCTTGTTAGAGATGGTCATTGCCTGGCACTTGTGTGGCATGAATGTTACTTGCCACTTGCATACGGGCATGGACTGCTTCACTATCTGAGGAGCTGTGAATGGAACTAAACATTGTGCAATCATCAGTGAACATCCCCACTTCTGACCTTATGATGGAGGGAGGTCTTTGATGAAGCAGTTGAAGATGGTTGGGCCTAGGATGCTGCCCTGAGGAACTCCTGTAGTGATGGCCTCCAACAACCACAACCATCTTCCTTTGTGCTAGGGTTTAGATAGAGTAACTGAAGAGAAGCTGTTTCCAATGGCTGAAGGGTCAATAACCAGAGGGCACAGATTTAAGGTGATTGGCAAAAGAACCAGAGGTGACATGAGGACTTTTTTTTTTACACAACGAGTGGTTAGGATTTGGAATGCACTGCCGGATCGGGTGGCGGAAACAGATTCAATAGTAGCTTTCAAAAGGGAATTGGATAAAGACTTGAAGGAGAAAAATTGCAGTGATATGGGGAAAGAGCTGGGGAGTGGGACTAACTGGATTGCTCTTCGAAAGAGCCGACGCAGACTCGATGGGCCAAATGGCCTCCTTCTGTGCTTTTATTATTCTATGATTCTATGATCTCCCTCCTCCAAATAAAGAAGCATGGTTTGAATTCCCATCCTGAGCATTTTTTGTTGTAAGTAAAATTGCAGCAGCAAGACTGTTGTAGGAAAAAGAGTTGAATTAGGTCACCCTTTAACCTGCTCAGCTCCAGTGAAAAAGCCCTAACATCTCAAGTCTCTCTTCATTACTGTAACCCCTAACCCCTAGTAGCATCCTAGTGAACCTAAGCTGGATCTTTTCTGTTGCTTTTATATCCTTCTTACGTGATGTCCAAACTGTACACAATACTCCAACTACATGAAAAGGTCTTGTGCAAGTTCAACATTACCTCAAGATAAAAAGCCAAGGACTCTGTTTTCCCCTTTTTGGCCCTACTAATTGCACTGCCACCTTTAATGAGTGTCAGCACATCAAGGTCCCCCTGCTCCTCTACTCCATTAAAATCTTGCAATATAAGGTATTCTCTTCTCTATTCTTATCACATTTTCCTACATTGGACTCTTATCTGACCTCATACTATCTTTCTATGTGGCCACAACTCCACATGCCATTTTCTTTGCAGTAAGTTTCTTGTGCAGTACCATATCAGTTTTTTCTTTGAAAATCCATATAAACCAGATCCACTGCATTTCTTTATTCTGTCCTCTCTGTTATTCTGAAACTTCTCTAAGGTTGGCGAAGCACGACCTGCCTTTCAGAAATCTGTGTAGATTGGCCTTGATTAACTTATGTTTCTCCAAGTGCTTACTAATTTCATTCTGTATCATATACTGTAGAGAGCTGATTTTATGATTCACTCACTGGCCATCCATATTGAAAAATTGCAGGCGTGCTGTCTACATTTTTCCTTTCATTAAAATTAAAGTTTATCAAAAACAGAAACAAGAGTAACTGGCTTGTAATTTCCTGGCATATTCCTTCTTATTGAACAGGAAGCTCACAGTTGCCATCAACCATGTCTCTGGTAAAATTTACATTTTTCACAGAATTTTGGAAAATGTAGTCATATTCTCTGCTATTTCTTACCCAGATGTAAACTTTTTTAGTATCACTTCCCTTTAAAAAAAATCTCCACTAACTGTTCTAAATCAACCTCTGGTGGTTCTACAATACCAATATCTATTTCTTCTATGACAACTGAGACAAAGCACTTATTGAGTGGCCTATAAATTTGGGGGCACCCAGGAACGATCCCTGCACTTCTTTGGTGAGGTCAGAAGTGCCCCCAATATTGGGCTTCAGGCCTCATTTCCATCAAGCTGTGGAGAGCAACAGGCAGCTCGCCAACAAAGCGCAATGGAAGATCAAGCTGCTGCTGGCATCGCAGTGGCCCTCAGGAAAGTGAGGAAGGTGACCGGGAAGGGGCTCGGTAGCGGTGGCTATAGTGAAATTGGCTGTGATCGGGAAGGGGGAGGGAGCAGTAGTGATCGGGTGTGGTGGGGGGGGATGATGATCAGCAGTAGCTCAAACCCAGCCCCACATTCAGGTAAGTATATTTAAAAAACTTACCTTGTTGTTAGGCTGAATCTAGGCCTGGTTTTCCTGATGCCGGCTGCCACAGGGCAAATCAATCGTGCAATGGGGTCTCAAACATGCGTTAGACCCCTTATTTGCATATGCAAAGGGCCTAATGCCTGTTTCAGGCGTGAGTACTGAATGCTGATGTTTTTTAACCTTTACCAATATGGTGGATGTTGCACTTCTGGCTGGTAATGAGCGTGCGCTTTCTGCCTGCCATATCGGAGGCTTAAGAGGTTGTTTAGCGATCAAAACAGGCACTGCATGGCCAAATCTCTAGGCCAACATGTCTACCATTCCCTCAGGCCTCACTCCAGGCTTGTGTCCTTCATTTCTTAGTGGTCCCTAACCATCTACTATTAATGCGCCTGGCTTTCATTTTTATTATTTGCCCTGTAAATGCTAAATGCTTCCAATTTGTTTTAATCTCCCTATTCTTTTATGGAATCCCATCCTTCAACACAAATTATTTTTCCCTACTGCAATATTTTGTATATTTCCATCTACTGTTTAAGTATTTCCTATTGCTTACCTATGGTTCTTAATACTAATTTTCCCTTCCATTTAACCTGGTCATGGTTCCTTCTAACCCTGCTACAATGGGCTCTTTCCTAGTCAATTACCCCTGTATTTGACACTCTTTTTTCCTTTACTATTCTTTTATAGAAGCTAATTATATTATGTTCATTGCTTTCAAATATTCCCAACTTTTAGGTTACTTGTTCCTCTGCATTACCCAAAACTGTGTCAGGTTCTTCTATCCTTGTTGCAGGAGCAACATCTTGACTGAGAAAACTGTCCTGAACACACTGCAAAAAACTCTCCTTTCTGACCACAAACATTTTCCCCTTTCTCAGTCTAATGTTTGGATAATTAACATTTTGTTTAGTTAAAATTTAGATGTTAATACACACCTCTCCAGTTTGCCTACAAATTTCATCCTCAATTTCCATTCCACTTTTGGAGTAAGTACACAATGGCCCAGAAATTCGGGTCGGAGACTTCCCGCGGGTGCAAGCCTCCAACCTGCACTTACATAGCGCGCCGGCCATTGAGCTGTGGGCCCACGTGGGATTCCGATCCTGGGCCTCCTCCAACAGCCGGTGCGCAGTGCTTGCGTATCCCAGGGGCGCAGTTAGGTTGATGCATCCCCTGGGATCACGTGGGCCATGGAGAGCCAATGGTAGCAGGGAATGTCCATTCATAAAATTGACAGGAAGAGCTGTCAAAACTATAAATACTATAAGCCCCAAAACATCACTAAAACTTCAAATAAATTTTTTAAAAATCACATTTTTAAAGTAACTATAAATTACATGAAATAACTATTTAAAACAATAATTTAAATTTTTGAAAAAATTAATTACATTTTCTAACGGGGCCAAAAATAAACTTACCTTTCTTCAAAGTATTTAAAAATAATAAACCTGTGGAAAAAATGTTTTAATTTTAATTAATTCACCACTTACCCTGTTAAAAGCAGGCCTTGCGCCTGCTTTTAACATGTGTAACTCCTGGAGACTTACCCTCCCGGAGAAACCTGGAAAAAAAACGTAAGTTCAATGCGCACACGCTGCCTCTCCGGCGCATGCATTCCACCTCTGAACCCCTTCTTTCAAGGGAATGGAAGTTCCGGTTTCACGCGCATGCGCAGTGCATGCACGAAACCGGCACTTACGCGTACTCACGCGTGGGGACCCGAATTTCTGGGCCAATATCCTCCCAGTGGTGACTGATCTTTATTATTCCTCAACTCAATCTAAATGGATTTTGTTTCACTTCTCTATTTCAATCCTTGCCAGCAACAACCACATCCCGAGAAAGAATTAAAAAATTCTATACATTGGTGCTGTGTTATCTTCCCTAATCATAGTGCTATCCATCCTCACTTTCTTTTTTTTCTATTCCTCTTGAAAGTTTTAAGCTTGGGGAATATTTATTTGCCAATTTTGACCCAGCTGCAGCCATGTTTCACTTATTGCTATTATTTTGTGACTTTCTATTTTCATCAATGACTCTAGTTCTTCAACTTTACTTTATACTACATTCACACACGCGCACAGACATTTTAGTTTGGATTCCCTTGGTTTAGCAATTCCTTTATTGCTTTCCCACATTCTGATTTTTTATATCTATTTTATCCTACTTAACCTCTTTCAATCTTTCTACCTAAAGTTGTGTAGACAGTGCTCCCAATGGACATTAAACTGTTCCCCATTTCAGGTAAGTGTCTATATTAATGGTGGGGAAAATGCCGTTGATGAACACCAAAAAAAACCAAAAGAAAACTAGAAACAAAGATTTATAAAATGTAGAAAATGATAAGGTGCCACAGTAAGTTGCAGCTCCAAGGTGTGTTCCAGAGGATGTGGGTTACTAGTTGGGACCACAGACAGCGAATCCTCAATGTGAATGCCCACTATCCTGGCAGCAGCCACGATGCCTTCATCCTGTGCCAGACCGGTGTGCCAGCACTCTTCCAGCTGCCACATCAAGCTCGCGGCTGGCTGGTCAGAGACAAGGGTTATCCGCTCTCCACCTGGCTCATGACTCCTCTCCGCAACCCCAGCACCCTTGCTCAGCACTCATATAGGGCTTGATTTTGCCATCGCTCAGACGGCGGGTTTGGAGGCGGGTCCGCTGTCAAAATAGCAAAGCTTGGCAGCGGGTAGGAAACCTGCTGTCATCCCGCCTCCACGCGAGTCTCCCTGGTGTCGGGTCTGTCAGCGGAGAACTGACCTGACACCAAGCGGTGGGGGAGACAATTGAGATCAGTAAATGGTTTGTTAACAGCCAATTTAATGGCATTTTGAGGCTTCCTTCCAATTTTACGTGCTCCCCACGGGTAACCCGCTGCTCGGGGAACACGCCAGCTCACCCTGGCGTGAGTTGAGACTGCTCTGATGTAGCTGATAAGCTGACAGCTGCAGAAGTGGTGCAAAGGATGCCAAGTTGCAGATGGTCAGTTTCAGAGCACACGGACTGTTGGTTACTGTATTTGTAAGACATATGGAGATTTCTTTAGCTTGCAAGTGTTTTAAGCCAACTGTATGTCCAGTGCCACCTCATTGGAACAACCTCTCTCACCATTGACAAATCGCTTCTGTCATCTCACCTGCAGCTGACATCTATTGCAGCAACATCAGTGCCCTAGAAATTATCTCACCTTGCTCCTCTGATTCCTTGCATGCTCAGCCCCAACACCAACATCACCAGGCACACCAGCAGCACCAATAACAACACCAACCATCTCCACCATCACCTCAATGCTGTAAAACACTGACAGAACCAGCAATGCTGGGAATGAGCTTCTACAGCATGATTGAACCTCCCCTTTAAGAACTGGAAAGAGCCTGTGGCAATGATGAGTAGCGATTAGAGTGTGCCTGAAATTGCTTAGCGCTTTGAGTTTAATGCCACTGAGCTAGGTCTTTAGCGCTCCCATCGTTTCCTTGAGCGATGACACTGAATTTTGTGTGCAGCGAGATTCATTAGTGCCTGGTGCTAAATCTCAAACTTTTCAGAAGTTAGCGCATATTCCTGGGCAATAATGAATTTTGCCTCCATAGTCTTTTATTCAAATTAAAAACATAACTTTTTAAATTGAAACCGTTAGAAAATAGTGTTCATCAATCCTATGGAAGTGGCAGAAATCAGAAAACTTTCAACTTTCAGAATAAGGTAGTCTGTGTGGTTCTGTGTACAGAAAAAAGACAAAAATGACTTCTGGGGGGATAAATTCGGCTGTGCCCCAAAAATGTTACCGCCCCCACACCGTAAATTGCGTGGTAGCGCCCCAAGCAGGAGGCAAGGCGCAACTGGAAGTGCTCCCCCTCATTCCTGGGCTGCTACCATTCAATATCGCGGTGCTAGGTGCAGCAGCGCTACGCGCATTGGCATGTAGCACCACGGTATTACAGGCCTCCCTCCCCTGATTAAAGGGGAGGGGCCTAGCGTGGCACGTACCGGGGCCCTGCTGGACCACTGGGGAACGGGGTGCCGGGAAAGAAAAACGGCACTCGAGGAGTGCAGGGCTGACCAATCGCAGCCGGCACCCTGCATGAGGAAGCAAAAGGGGGCAGGTGCTGGCAGGCGGCCCAAAAATAATGTCCGCCCGGCACCTGCCCTTTAATTTGCGCCACCGTAGCCACAAAAACGCCACCCTGACCCTGTCGGACCTATCGTCCGCCAATAGCTCAGGGGGCACAGCTGAAGTTTGCGGCCGGGGCGCGAGCAGGACGCAGTGCATGGCAATGATGTCATCGCCGGAGGCACAGCGCCATGAGGCGCTACCGGCTACCACTACCACTAACCTACCATTGAATTTTGTGGGAGGCATTAGTGGCACTGCGCCCAGGTGCTAGGGGCTTTGTACCCTGCCCTGGGGCGCTAACGGGAGGTGCAAAGCAACCCAATTTGTCCCCCCTGGAGTCCAGTTTCTTGATCACTATGCAGCCATTCTTGAAATATTTCCTCAGCAATAGTAGTAAAACATCTGGGGCTAGATTTTCAGTCGCTTGCGCCAGCAGTTAGCGCCTTAAGAGAAGTGATTTCCGGGCGCTATGCGTGTAGCGCCCGGGCGCAGCGCAATTTGCGCCCCGCCCCAAATTAAGTTGCCCGTTAGCGCCGGCGCAAAGTTTAGCGCCCGCCCGGATGCGCGCGCAGAAAATGACGTCACATCCTCGTGCAACGCCCTTTGGCCGCCCCGATTGCAAACTTCAGTCGGACCGCCCCATTGTGCGGCGGGCGGCCGGAGCGTTTGGAAAAAGGAACGCAACACAACCAGCGCGGGCCCCGGGGGGCGCTAATTAAAGGGAACGTCCTCTCCAGTATAAAGGCCAGCCTTTTTTCAGAAAACAGTCTTGTGCAACGCATTTCTGGAGACACAACAAGGAGGATAGCTAACTGGTTTCAAGCAGCAAGAGCCAGGTATTTTTGGACTCAGGCCATAGCGCTGCAAGTGGCCATT
Source organism: Somniosus microcephalus (assembly GCF_052327205.1). Lineage (NCBI taxonomy): Eukaryota > Metazoa > Chordata > Chondrichthyes > Squaliformes > Somniosidae > Somniosus > Somniosus microcephalus. The sequence continues at coordinate 131,121,199 of NC_140995.1, read as the reverse complement.
TGGAAATTAGACTGTTTGCCAGGATTTGATGGGGGCTGCATGGGGTGCCAACGCGGAGCTGCAGCGCCATGTCCGTAGGGCTCGCAGACGCATTGTGAGAGGGACAGCCCTGGCTAGAGGCAGAGGGGGCTACAGGCGTCGGCCACGTAGGCCTTACCCAGTCAGGCTATACCGCCAGCAGCGCTCCTACCTAAACATGAGTGCCGCGCGATGTGTTAGAAGGCTCCGATTCCGAAAGGAGGTGATTGCAGAGATCTGCCACCTGCTTCGCCGAGATCTGCGGCCAAAGCTCAGGTGCAGGACGTCTCTGTCGGTGGAAGTGAAGGTGACGGTGGCATTGAACTTCTATGCCACCGGCTCCTTCCAATACGCTGCTGGGGACATAGCAAACATCTCCCAGTATGGCGCGCATCGCTGCATCCGCCACGTGACCGAAGCACTGTTCAGAAGGAGAAGCCAATTCATCTCCTTCCCCATGGCCCTCGAGAGCCAGCATCAGCGCGCATTGGGATTTGCCAGACTCGGGGAATTCCCCTTGGTGCAGGGCGCCATTGACTGTACGCATGTGACTTTGCGGGCCCCTCTGGAGCATGGCGAGCAGTATCGCAACAGGAAGGGCTACCATTCTCTGAATGTGCAGCTGGTATGTGACCACAAGCAGCGCATCATGGCAGTCAATGCCAGCTTCCCAGGCAGCAGCCACGATGCCTTTATCCTGCGGCAGAATACTGTGCATGACATGTTCCAGGCACAGCCTCCCCCAAGAGGATGGCTCATCGGGGACAAAGGCTATCCTTTGTGCACCTGGCTCATGACCCCGCTCCGCGTGCCCAGGACCGCTGCTGAAGAGGCCTACAACGAGAGCCATCAAACCACCCGCAACATCATCGAGCTAACTATTGGGGTCCTCAAGCAGCGGTTCCGCTGCCTTGATCGCTCCGGAGGAGCTCTCCAGTATTCGCCGGACCGGGTCTCCCAATTTGTGGTGGTTTGCTGCATGCTACACAACCTGGCTATCCGCAGGACTCAGGCACTGCCACCTGACGTTGGACCAGCACCTCAGGAGGAGGAGCAGGAGGAGCATGAGGAGGAGGAGGAGGAGGAGGAGCAGGAGTACGTTCCCAGGAGGGAGCGACCAGGGCCAAGGGCCGCACGACGCCACCTTATTACACGGTACTTCTAAGCCCCCTGTCAGGGAATGGCCAGGGGCCATGAGGGAAGATGAGTGCAGCCGCTCCGCAAGCCCTCAGCCGGAGAAGCCAACAAACACTAAGAAGAACAACCATGGAGACTGCATGAATAAAGATAATTTTTTATTGCACAAAAATGAAAAGCCCTTCCCACATGAATCCCCAAAAACAATAAACGGGCCCCACAAAAAGCCCAACAAACAACTCACTCCCACAAACTGGGGAGGAGTCACTCCACCTTTCTTCAAACCGGGCCTCAACGTCGGCCTAACGCAAAAAATAAGCCCTCCAAAAGCACAACCATGGGCAAAATAAAGATGGCCACCGCCATATTAAAGGAAAGCTGCCCACACCCTCTACTGAGTGGCCCGCGAGGGCGAGACCTTGGCTAGCCTTTTGCCTCCCCTGCCCGGCCTGCTGCTCCTTCGCAAGCTCTGCCCAGTGGCTGCTGCGAGGCTGGGGGAAGGCGCCTGAGGCTCAGATGCCCTTCCGCCAGATGCCGCTGGGGGGCGGCCTACACGGCGTTTGGGCCTCGAGGGGCCGTCTGCTGAGTGGCGCACCTGAGCCTGGCCACCATCAGCTGCAGCCGCTTGCCCTTGACACCCCAGTGGGGGAATGGCGGCGACGGATGGCGCAATGTGGGCCAGCTGGCATCTGGGATGCGCTGGCTGGTGCTGTGGCGCGGTGGCACTCGGCCGGGCCCGCACTGCAGGATCCGCAGCAATCAGCCGAGGGGCGGCTTGCTGGGATGGTCCAGCGCGGCGGCTGCCCTGGCGATGCCTGCCTGAGACAGCGCGTGTGGCAGCAGTGAGTGCCCCTGTGGTCCTGGTGTGCGCGCGCATCACATCCGCCAGGGTCTTGACGGCATCAGTCAGCATGCGGCCACTCGCGGCAGTTGCTGCCCCGAACTCGCGCACACTGGTCGCCAGCGACTTGATGGCCTCAGGCATGCGCCCCACCACGCTCATGAGCTCCGTGTGGCGCCGGTCCGAGTCGTCGGCCATCTTATCCAGCTTCCGCACCTCCTCCGAAGTGAAGGTGTCCGGACTGGAGTCGCGACTCTCCCGCTGGGGAGGAGGGGGCCGAACTAGGGGACCCTTGCCGCGTTGGTGACGGCGAGTGTGCCGAGCAGCAGCACTCCCCTCTGATCCTTCCCCCCTTTGGGGGGAAGGCCGCGGGCCACGCGCACGGCTGCTGGGTGGCTGGACGCCACTGGTCCCAGAAGCTGCATTGCCCTGCGACAGTTCCTCCAGGCACTCATCCAGTGAGGAGGTGTCAAGCATTTCCTCCTCTCCTGCGGGACGTGACTGTTCCCCCGAAGGTCCGGCTTGCTCCTCCTCCTCCTCCTGGTCGGAGGTGCTGTCACTGGCAGCTTCAGGGTCCTGGTCGTCACCAGCTGAAAGCAGGAATGCACAAGAGTAGCTTCAGAGTGAGGAGACGGCGTCAGCGAGGGAGTTAGGACTGGTGGGATTCAGCGCATTGGTGGGACAGTGGCAAAGGAGGTAGCTCGGATGGGCCAGTGCGACGCGAGAGGGCCAAAAGGCGAGGTCCTTACCATTGCCGGGCAGTGGAGGGTCGGATACACCGCACGCTGTGGGGACAATCACACGGGCTCCCATGAGCACACACACGCGCTCCTCCAGCCGAGTGAGCTTCTGCAGCTTGGCGCGGCCACCCCTGGCACGGGCCTGGCGATTAAACGCTACTTTAGCCTGCAAGAGAAAGGATGGGCTGTAAGTGCGCAGTGAAGCCCTGATGTAGTGTGCACTGCCTCCCATGGTGGAATAGCTTGGACAGAGTGAAGCCCTGATGTAGAGTGCACTGCCTCCCATGGTGGAATAGCTTGGACAGAGTGAAGCCCTGATGTACTGTGCACTGCCTCCCATGGTGGAATAGCTTGGACAGAGTGAAGCCCTGATGTACTGTGCACTGCCTCCCATGGTGGAATAGCTTGGACAGAGTGAAGCCCTGATGTACTGTGCACTGCCTCCCATGGTGGAATAGCTTGGACAGAGTGAAGCCCTGATGTACTGTGCACTGCCTCCCATGGTGGAATAGCTTGGACAGAGTGAAGCCCTGATGTACTGTGCACTGCCTCCCATGGTGGAATAGCTTGGCCAAAGTGTAGAGTGCCGAATGGCCATTTGATGCTCATGACTGTCCCAATGCTGCTGGCTGAGGGCTGGCCAATAGGACTTTCAGCTCCCTTTGCCCATCATGTCAGGTGTACATGCAAGAATGAGGAGGAGACTGGAAAGGCTACTCACCTTCACAATCCTGGTCAGATCGTTGTATTTTTTACGACATTGTTTGTGGGTCCTGGGGGCATCGCCGGTGAACATCACCCTCTGAGCGATCTGCTTCCAGGCTTTGGTGTAGTCATGGTGGGTTGGATTCCTCCCACTCTCTGGAAACAAGATCTTGCGCCTCACCTCCAGAGCTGTGACCATTATGTCCAGATCACCCTCTGAGAAGCGCAGGGCACGCTGACGGGCCTTCTCTGGCGTTGCCATGACTCCCTGGGGCTGAGCAGCAGTGTTGAGGCCTCTTTGCAAGGCTGCAGTGTGCAGGGCGTGGCAGCAGACCAATTCGTCCCTTCCCCCTTTAACAGCTGGTCGGCACCACGGGGTCTGCTGTCAGTGCAAAAATGACCGCACCCGCGCTGCGCCCCGCCTGGGCGCTATCCCTCTGGACCGCCGGCTTAGCGCCTAAAGGTAGGAGTGGAACGCCTCCTTTAGCGCTCCACCACTCTCTTAGGGCGAAGCCACTGAATTTCCGGCAACGGGGCGCTACTTTGGGGCGGGCGCTAACTTCGGGCGGGCGCTAAGGTTAGCGCCCCAAAACTGTCTATACTGAAAATCTAGCCCCTGGTCTCCTGCTTTCAGCTGTGTACATTAATTCAGCTCCTCACATTTGCGGATTTGATTACTTCTCCAAACCAAACCCTGTGATGAGGTCATCAGCATTCATTTTTGAAACCCAAGTATTAAATATAGGCAGGAAAATAAAGACTGTTAGAGGTCATCAGAATTCTTTGCAAAAGTATTTAAAGAAAAAATGATCACTAATAGTGAGACTTTCTTTAAAAGTAAATATGGTTGAATGTAAATAAAAATATGGTTCCATCTAATCAAAATGCTTCCTTTTTAGCAGGTATATACATAAAATGTTTTCATACTCTGTGGTCTTCACACTAACACATCATTTTGTCTTTTACACAGCTGCAACTTGAAGGTATCATTACTTACAGAAGATGAATTGCTGCATCCTGCTTTGAATCATCACATGGGCGGGGAGCATTAAATTTAATGTACCTTTCATCGCCGGTACTGTGGCAATGCCTTACATGCAAAGAAAAGGAAATAAACCTATGCACTACAATAGCTTAACTATACTAATTAACATTCTCAATGTCAATTTTTATAAATTAATGTTTACCAGCAAACTCTCACGATAAAATATAGGTGCAGTGAATGTTGATTTATTACTTTATAATAAAATGGCGACTAACAACCTGGTTTAAATAAGATTGTAAGAATCAGTTGTCTTTTTATGATTAATGCTCGGGATGTGGACATCGTTGGAAAGCGGTCTGCACAGAGCGGGATTAAAATGGAGTGTACTTAAACAGAGTGTTTTATTTGGGAATTTGGAAAGAGTGGGAATTTCTGGTATTGGGTAAGTAGTAGATGTAAAAAGATGTAAAAAGTGAAATTTAGTTTAACATTTTGATTCTAACCTAGAACTTTAAAAACTGTAGTTAACAGAAGCTGCCTGCCAGTGGCAGTTAACTGTCAGTCAGCTGTAAGTGTTTGTCTTGAATAGGCGGTAATCACCAGGAGCAGGGGAGCTGAGAGTCAACACTTGTAAATTGGGTGAGGCTCCTAGAGTACAAGAGTAAAGAGGTCTGCAGAGCACAGAGCGGGATTAAAATGGTGCGGACTTAAACAGAGTGTTTTATTTGGGAATTTGGAAAGAGTGGGAATTTGGAGAAGAGGGGGAAGGAGTTACTGTTTTTTGCCTACACTACTTGTAGTGCTTTGTGTTACAAGTAGATATTTAATTTCAGTACCCATAACTTAATCTAGATCAAGTAAGTAGTCAAGAAACTACACTGTAAACTCAGTTACCTAATTACAAATTTAATTAAATTTAATTAAATAAACAAGTTCATATAGGGATGGCAGTGCAGATGGTGTGCCACAACTGCAGCATGTGGGAGCATTGTGATCCTGGACAACCACGTTTGAGTAAGTGCCTGCATCTTGAGGAACTTCAGCTCAGAGTTGTTGAGCTGGGCATCAGGGATGGGGAGAGATACCTGGACACTTTGATCCAGGAGGCAGTCACACCCCTTAGGTTAGGTAGTGGTACAGGTCTGATTAGTAGTTAGGGACAGGAGGGTGTGACTGCAATTCACGCAGGTAAGGGGACCCCAGGTGCAGTGCTGGAGGAGCCTCAGCCTTTGCCCTTGTCCAACAGGTATGAGGTTCTTGCTGCCTGTGTGGATGATGGAAAAGCCTGCAGGATTGATGAGCAAGTTGACCATGGCACCATGGTGCAGGAGGCCATTCAAGTGGGGAGATTGAAAGGGAATGTAGTTGTGGTAGGGGACACTATATTCAGGGGGATAGATACTGTCCTCTGCAGCTGCGACCGAGAGTTCTGAAGGTTGTGTTGCCAGGATTAAAGACATCTCCTCGCAGCTGGAGGAGAACTTGGAGTGGAAGGGGGAGGATTCAGTTGTCATGGTCCACGTAGGAACGTACGACATAGGTAGAACTAGGAATGAGGTTCTGCTGAGGGAATTTGAGGAGCTAGGATCCAAATTAAAAAGCAGAACCTCAAAGGTAATAATCTCTGTTGGACGGAGTATTAATCAGGAAATAGTTGAGGCTTGTAATAAGGGAACAGCTGTAATTATGGGGGATTTTAACCATCATATTAACTGGACAAATCAAACTGGGCAGAGCAGCCTTGAGGATGAGTTCATTGAGTGTATTAGAGATGGGTTTCTTGAGCAGTATGTAACTGAACCGACCAGGGGGCAAGCAACCTTAGATTTGGTCCTGTGTAATGAGACAGGATTAATTAAAAATGTCCTAGTAAAGGATCCCCTTGGAATGAGTGACCATAACATGGTTGAATTCCATATTCAAGTAGAGGGTGAGAAGGTTGGATCTCAAACAAGCGTGCTGAGCTTGAATAAAGGAGACTATGAAGGTATGAGAGCGGAATTGATTAGAGTGGATTGGGAAAATAGATTAAAGGGTAAGACGGTACATGATCAGTGGTGTACATTTAAGGAGTTATTTTACAACTTCCAAAACAAAATATTCCACTGAGGAAAAAAGGGTGTAAAAGAAAAGATAGCCATCCGTGACTAAGTAAAGTAATTAAGGATAGTATCCGACTAAAAACAAGGGCATATAAGGTAGCCAAATCTAGTGGGAAGATAGAAGATTGGGAAGTCTTTAAAAGACAGCAAAAAATAACTAAAAGATTGATTAAGAAAGGAAAGCTAGATTATGAAAGTAAATTAGCAAAAAATATAAAAACGGATAGCAAAAGTTTCTATAGTTATATAAAAAGAAAAAGGGTGGCTAAAGTAAATGTTGGTCCCTTAGAGGATGAGACTGGGAAATTAATGGTGGGAAACATGGAGATGGCAATAACGCTGAACAAATATTTTGTATCAGTCTTTACGAAGGAGGACACTAAGAATATCCCAACACTGGACAAACAGGGGGGCTCTAGGGGGAGAGGAGCTAAGTACGATTAAAATCACTAAGGAAGTGGTACTTGGTAAAATAATGGGACTTAAGCCGGATAAATCCCCTGGACCTGATGGCTTACATTCTAGGGTCTTGAGGGAAGTGGCGGTAGGGATTGTGGATGCATTGGTAATAATTTTCCAAAACTTCCTGGACTCAGCAAAGGTCCCAGCAGATTGGAAAACTGCTAATGTAACACCCTTATTTAAAAAGGGTAGTAGGCAGAAGGCTGGAAACTATAGACCTGTTAGCCTAACATCTGTGGTTGGTAAAATGTTAGAGTCCATTATTAAGGAGACAGTAACGGGACATTTGGATAAACATAATTTAATAGGACAAACTCAGCATGGTTTCATGAAGGGGAAGTCATGTTTGACAAATTTGCTTGAGTTCTTTGAGGAAGTAACATACAGGGTGGATAAAGGAGAACCAGTGGACATAGGGGCCTAGAAATTCGGTTGGCTTTGCGCCCAGTTTTCGCCCAAAGAGGGCTTTTGCGCCAGTGTAAGAGGGTGCGCTGATATTCAGCGCTGCGGTAATGGCGGCGGTAGCCAGTAGCGCTGCGCCGACACCGATGACGTCATCGGTGTGCGCAGTGCCCCGGTTCCGCCCCGCTTCCGGCCCAAACCCCATATTTAGTTGCGGCCGCCTCTTCTGCAGCGGCCGCAAACAGCGATTGAAAAACGGGGCCGTCCTGCTGCGCTACTGGGGCGCTTTAAGGTGGAGGTGCGGCCGGCCGCTTTTTCGGCGGCCGCCTGCCCGCACCTCCTTCCCCGGCCTCCTCCACCCCCCCCCCCCCGCGGCATTGCCGGCTGCTTTCCGCGAGCCCGGCACTTCTGCTTGGTGCCGGGCTCATTTGCCGGCACAATCCAGCGGCGATCTCGCTGTTGCAGGCACCTCCCCCTTAAGAGAAGGAGGAGGCCTGCAGTACCGCAGCCTGCCGCTCCGCAGCGGGTGGCGCAGCGGGGCCTACAGCACAGAAATTCAGTTTCAGCGCCCCAAGCGGGGGCGGGCACACCCTGGAATAGCGCCCGGTTCCGACTTGGGGCGCAAAAGCCGAATATCTGACGGGCGCATCTGGCTCTGCGCGCAGCGCTAACTTTTGGGCGTTAGCCTGCTGGCGGGCCTTAACTGAATTTCTAGGCCAGTGTATTTAGACTTCCAAAAGGCATTTGACAAGGTGCCACACAAAGGATTATTGCTCAAGATAAAAAATCACAGGATTGGGGGTAATATTCTGGCGTGGGTGGAGAATTGGCTCTCTAACAGAAAGCAGAGAGTTGGGATAAATGGTTCATTCTCAGACTGGCAATCAGTAACTAGTGGTGTTCCGCAGGGGTCAGTGCTGGGTCCCCAACTCTTTACAATCTATATTAACGATTTGGAGGAGGGGACCGAGTGTAACATATCAAAGTTTGCAGATGATACAACGATGGGAGGGAAAGTAGTGAGTGAGGAGGACATAAAAAACCTGCAAAGTGACATAGACAGGCTAAGTAAGTGGGCAGAGATTTGGCAGATGGAATACAATACTGGAAAGTGTGAGGTTATGCACTTTGGCAGGAAAAATCATAGAGCAAGTTATTATCTTAATGGAAAGGAACTGGAAAGTACTGTAGTACAAAGGGATCTGGGGGTCCTGGCGCACGAAACTCAAAAAGTTAGTATGCAGGTGCAGCAAGTGATCAAGAAGGCCAATGGAATGTTGGCTTTTATTGCTAGGGGGATAGATATAAAAACAGGGAGGTATTGCTGCAGTTATACAAGGTATTGGTGAGACCGCACCTGGAATACTGCATACAGTTTTGGTGTCCATACTTAAGAAAAGACATACTTGCTCTCGAGTCAGTATAAAGAAGGTTCACTCGGTTAATCCCAGGGATGAGGGGGTGGTCATATGAGGAGAGGTTGAGTAGATTGGGACTCTACTCATTGGAGTTCAGAAGAATGAGAGGTGATCTTATTGAAACATATAAGATTGTGAAGGGGCTTGATCGGGTGGATGCGGTGAGGATGTTCCCAATGATGGGTGAAACTAGAACTAGGAGGCATAATCTTAAAATAAGGGGTTGCTCTTTCAAAACTGAGATGAGGAGAAACTTCTTCACTCAGAGGGTGGTAGGTTTGTGGAATTTGCTGCCCCAGAAAGCTGTGGAAGCTACATCATTAAATAAATTTAAAACAGAAATAGTTTCCTAGAAGTAAAGGGAATTAAGGGTTACGGGGAGCGGGCAGGAAATTGGACATGAGTCTAGGTTCGGAATGGTCATGGCCCTGTGGGTAATGGAGCGGGCCCAGGGGCCGTGTAGCCTGGTTCTGTTCCTACTTCTTGTGTTCTAATTCTGTGTTAGATTTCAGGAGATGGTTTTATTCCTGTTCCTGGCTGGGGTGGAGATTGCCTTTACAGAAGGTAAGTACTGTAGAAAATATAGGGACAGAGTGATCTCCTGGAAGAGTTTCGATCGCCTAGATGGGTCAGAGAGGAATTTCCCAGATTTTTTCTCCCAAATTGGCCATTGGGTTTTTTATCTGGTTTTTCGCCTCTCCCGGGAGATCACATGGGTTCGGGTGGGATGGAGAGTGATAGAAGATTTGAGGTTAGGATCAGATCAGCCATGATCTTATTGAATGGTGGAGCAGGCTCGATGGGCCGATTGGCCTACTCCTGCTCCTATTTCTTATGTTCTTATGTTCTTATGTTCTTACCTGAGCCACATGCAAATTGGCATAGGGACAAACAGATTAGAGGTTAAATGCGTGGCTTAAAGAGTGGTGTGGGAGGAAGAGGGATTGGGGGTAATATACTAGCATGGATTGAGGATTGGTTAACGGACAGAAAACAGTAGGAATAAACGGGTGATTTTTGGGTTGGCAGGCTGTAACTAGTGGGGTACCGCAAGGATCAGTGCTTGGGCCTCAGCTACTCACAATCAATATCATTGATTTGGATGAGGGAACCAAATGTAATATATCCAAGTTTGCTGATGATACAAAGCTGGGTGGAAATGTAAGTTGTGAGGAGGATGCAAAGAGGCTTCAAGGGGATATAGACAAGCTAAGTGAGTGGGCAAGAACATGGCAAATGGAATCTAATGTGGAGAAATGTGAAGTTATCCACTTTGGTAGGAAATATAGAAAAGTAGAGTATTTTTTAAATAGTGAGAGATTGGGAAATGTTGGTGTTCAGAGGGACCTGGGTGTCCTTGTACACGAATCACTGAAAGTTAACATGCAGGTACAGTAAGCAATTAGGAAAGCAAGTGGTATGTTGCCCTTTATTACAAGAGGATTTGAGTATAATAGTAAAGATGTCTTACTGCAATTATATTGGGCCCTGGTGAGACCACACCTGGAGTATTGTGTACAGTTTTGGTCTCCTTACCTAAGGAAGAATATACTTGCCATAGTGGGAGTGCAACGTAGGTTCACCAGACTGATTCCTGGGATGGGGGATTGTCCTATGAGGAGAGATTGAGTAGACTAGGCCTATATTCGCTAGAGTTTAGAAGAATGAAAGGTGATCTCATTGAAACATACAAAATTCTTACAGGATTTGACACAGAGGATGTTTCCCCTGACTGGGGAGTCTAGAACCAGGGGTCACAGTCTCAGAATAAGGGATCGGCCATTTAGGACTGAGATGAGGAGAAATATCTTCACTCAGAGGGTGGTGAATCTTTGGAATTCTCTGCCCCAGAGGGCTGTGGAGGCTAAATCGTTGAGTATATTCAAGACAGAGATCGATAGATTTTTTGATATTAAGGGAATCAAGGGATATGGGGATAATGCAGGAACGTGGCATTGAGGTAGAAAATCAGCCATGATCTTATTGAATGGCACAACAGGCTCGAGGGGCCAAATGGCCTATTTCTGCTCCTGTTTCTTATGTTCTTATGTAAGGCCGGCATTGCCCATCCCTAGTTGCCCTGAGAAAGTGGCTGTGAGCATTGATACAACTGAATGGCTTGCTAGGCCACAGGCTATGTAAGAGGACAATTGAGAATCAGATTGGTGTGGGACGGAGTCACATATAGGCCAGACCAGGTAAGAAAGATAGGTTTCCTTCCCTAAAGGAAATGAGTAAACCAGTTGAGTTTTTATGACAATCCAACACCTCCATGGTCACTTTTACTGATACCAGCTTTTTTTTTCTAAACTGATTTCAAATTCTCAAACTGGCATAGTGGGGTTTAAACTCACATTTTCTGGATTATTAGTCCAGGCCTCTGAATTACTAGCCCACTAACATAACCTGTAAGATTCGAAATTTTTTCATTATATAATCACACGAGACAACAGGATTAATAACACAGCTTTATTGACCAAAAGAAGCTTGTACCGATAAAACCTTTGATAAAAGGGCACACAAAATGGCCGCCGGACCTCGTGATCAGTTTCTTGGACAATTTGATTTCTGTTACTGCAAGCCAGACAGGCTTGTGGATTGAGAACAGTAAGCCCGCGAAAGCCAGTATCGGGAAACCGAAACTCAGGGAAATGGGCATACATATTCAATTGGATTCTAAGTACAAGACAGTTTCAGGCAAACAGGATGGGGCCCATCAAGATATGGGCGGACAATGCATGAACACTTAAACCCATTTAATGTACAAAGGAAAAACCGTTTAACAGCCATCAAGGGAAATCTCCAGACCGATCAATATGCGAACCGAGTTACGGTGACAAAGTAAAAGACATTATCGGCCAGGAAGGCCAGTTAAAGCTATCACTGGCTCCCGTTACAAGACAAAGCGCCCCTGCAGAGATTTCTGCCCGCCAAAATTATTACAAAGATTGGACTGTGATCTGGCGGGAGATAAGGCTGGCCCAAAAGGGTATAACTATGGATTTTGAAAAGTCCATCAGCGCCTCTTCTACCTCGGTAGCTTCGGAATTCGATCAGGACGTTTCGGACGGACATTTCGGAAAAGGACAACGTGGTCGGTGTTCAGCCAGACAAGGCTCGGCCACGACGAGAAGACGACGAGGGTGGCCCGGGTACCGTTGTCGGGAGATCATCGACGACCCAGGCCGAAGAAGAAGACATCCTCAGGAAAACCGACGATCCAGGCCGGAGGGAAAGGACATTCCGGGCCTAACACTCCCGTGCCTCAACATCCCATTCTCGGGGTGTTTTCCTGCTCCATGAATCCAAATCCACAACAGACTTAGTGGATTTCAGCCATGACGAGCGCTCACCGAGGCTGTGTCCACTGCCTCATTGCCTGAGAGAGAGAGAAAAACAAGCTGCGCCAGAAGTTTCCAAATCCACGTGACGACGGAAAGCTGTGCCAAAAAGGCTGCGAACCCCTCCTTTTCGCGAGTTTGAAAGTGGTGAGCATGATCCCGAGTTCCTCAAGTCGAAACTTAGTTTAGGTAAAAGGGGAGGGAGAGGGTAAGGGTAATCGTAATGTGTTTCCCCTTTTTCGATGAGCCGTGTGTTTCCCATTTCCATGGAATCAAGTTTATAGATATGTGCATGCTTGTAGTCGCTTTGATTTGTGCTTATGATATGTATTTTGTAATGCTGCAAACTGTTTAATAATAAAAGCATCCATTTCGTGCTATTCAACCTGGTCTATTGTGTCTTTCTCTGCATTACAGTTCCCTGCACCTAAGTCCAAGGTCTAGAACCGTAGGGAAGAGTGGGTCGAACCACTCAAGGGTAATTATTGCACGAAGCCTGGTAGGAGACCAGAACGAGCAAGAGAAACCCCCTACAGAAATGGCGACCGCGGCAGGACCTTGGCAGCAGGAATGTAGTGTGTTAGATCAAGGTTTAAATAAACGAAATGTGACGGATGAGAGGATAGCGGATTATGTTTTTGGGAAGGTAAACCTTACAAAACAATGGATATCTGACCTATTAAGGGATAGGCGCCCGCTAGACGCAGCCATCAAGTGGACAGAAGGCAAAGAGCACAAAAGATCTGTAGAAAAGGCGGTCTGGCTGATGTGTTACAAGAAGCAAGTCCAGCTTTTGGACCAGGTCGTTGTAGCACAGACAGCCCAGATAAAAGGGCTGCTTACAGAAGTAGAGGAAAAGGTTGCGGGAGGTCAGAAACTGATTCAATCGCTCTACGCGCTGAATCAGGAATGCCAATCCTCAACCCACCACCATGAGACCTGGATTGAGTATTTGGAATGTCAGGTCATTGAGGCCAAGGCCAGTGAAGGTAGAATGAGAGAGAGATGTTTCTGCCTAGCCAAGCAGGTAGCGACACAGGAGGAAAGTATCTTGGGGGCCAGGGCAGCCTATAAGATGGCCATGCAGGATAGGTCTGAGAACACCGACCATAGCACTTGCCACCGGGAGCTAGAGGACCTGAGAATGGCCCTAGCCAAGGCAAACGGATTGGTGTGTCTCATAAACCCGCCAGCGAGCCAGCTACTGTTAGCCAAGGAATCCAAAAGACCGATTCCACAAGAGACAGTTAGGGTACCAACCCCCGAGCCCTCAGCACCTCCTGCCTATGATGAGTCTTGGACTCCGGGGAAGGAAACGGAGGAGTCAGACACAGGGGTTCTTGAGGCAGAGCAACCGCAGGTAGCAGAGTCAGGACCGGCACCGGTGTGTCCCACGCGACACCGGAGGCTCGGTCCGGACCAAGCGAATGGCGATGATGGTCCCCTTATGAATCAGATCATAATGCCCCATAGCGCACGACAGCTAAGGGAAATGATCAGTGACATCCCAAAACTCTCCGAGTCAGGAGATCCCTCAGTGCATTTTCGGGACGTGGAGCAAACCGCAGCAGTTAATGACTGCGACGGGGCCGAAATGTCCAAAATGCTGCTGTTCTCCCTGGACAGCTCACTCCTCCAATGTCTCCCTGACGAGAGCAAGAGAGGGCGAAAAACGTACGAGGAGATACGGAATGAGATCTTGGAGATTATAGGGAAGGGTGATGGAAGTCCGTTCCTCCGATTGGAAAGGACGATACAGCTAGCGGGAGAACCCCCACGGGTTTTCGCCGGAAGGTTGTGGCCAGTGTACCGGCGCAGCTGCCTGGGAGGACCGGACCGGGACGCGCTAGATGATGACCAAAGGGCTCATTGGCTCCGGTGTCTGGTCGCCAATTGCTTGCCGTCGGTGAGGGAGCAGGCCAAAGCATGGTTTGACCCCACTAACCCCCGCTCCACGGAGGAAATAGTACTTGATCAGCTCACGATAGGTTACAGAAACAACAAGAGTAAGGAGTGTGCCTTCCTCAAAGGGGAAGGTGCATGAGGCGAGGCCTGCAGCTCCTGCTAAAAAGGAATGGCATCAGGAGGGGAATCGCGCCCCCCAAGCCAAGAGCAGTTGTTACGGGTGTGGAAAGGAGGGTCATTGGCGCCGGGACTGTAGAAATCCGTGGAAGGATAATAGAGGGAAATTTCCCGCAGTCCAAGCCCAAGCCCAGACCCCTGCCCTAGCACCAGCCCAAAACCAAACCGTAACTCCTGCCCTAGCACCAACCCAAAACCAAACCGTAGCCCCTGCCCCAGCACCAGGAGCTGGTGCAGTTGTGGATCCCGCTGCGATTGAGTCAATTTTACAGACAATGCGGTCTCTAATGACCTCGCAGGGGAAGGTGGCAGTTGTCAACAACCCTGTTGCTCCCTCAGCCCCAACCACAGCGCCCCAATGACTGAAGCCCGCGCAGCCCGTCTACCTGTGTCCGCTCCGTTATGACGCGTGGAGAAGACCCGTTGTGGAGATGGAGGTGGAGAAGGAAAAGGGTAGTTACCTGTTGGATACGGGAGCATCATGCACCGTGATCCACACAGCTAAGCCTTTCGCCTCACCTCTATCTACCCAGGCTCCATTCTCAGTAGCGGGTTTCACAGGCAGAGAACAGGCTGGCGCGTACTCCATCCCGCTCTCCATTCATTTGGGAGCACTCCACACCACATGGACGTGCATCCTATTGAAGTGGAATGAGGGGGGTGGGAAAGGCATCCTCGGGGCTGATTTCTTGGTGGAACACGGGATCCTCGTGGACCTTAGAAATCACTGTCTCTGGGGAGCCGAGAATGGATTAGGTAAGGTAGTTGTGATCCCAGGGAAGGGAGAAAAAGGGACCCTGTGCACCATGAAGCCGTCAGGGGGTTACGACCTCGAGCTTCTGGTCACGGACGTCCCAACGGACTTGCAAGCGTTTGTGTCGGACAATCTGACCGCGTTTGCCACCCACAAGCATGACTGTGGGAGGGTCACCGGGTTTGAGGTCAGCATAGACGGGGACCCCATGATCCGGCCCCAAAAGCAGTATAACTTCCCCAAGGAGGCATAACCCGACATGGAGACAGCAATATCTTCCTTGGTGCAGCAGGGCGTATTAAGACAAATAGCCACTCACGTGAACTCCCCATTATGGCCGGTAAAGAAGCTGGACAATTCATGGAGGGCCACGGTGGACTATAGAGTCCTCAACAGTAACATCCCAGCCTGCGCGCCCACGGTAGCAGCAGTTGCCGACCTAATAGGGAGTATTCCAGCCTCCGCGACCACGTTCACAGTGTTGGATATCTCGAACGGTTTTTGGTCCATTCCGTTGCGGCGGGAGGATCAGTACATGTTTGCCTTTACTTTTAAAGGGCAACAGTACACTTGGAACTGCTTGCCGCAGGGTTTTCACAACAGCCCCAGCATTTTCCATCAATGCATGGCGGGAAGTTTAAAAGAATTTAGCCAGCCCAATCAGATAGTGCAGTATGTGGACGACTTACTCCTGTTCACGGACTCAAGGGAGGAGCACGGCCCACTATTAGCCGAATTATTGGAACTGCTGGAAAGGAAGGGTTTCAAGGTAAACCCAAAGAAAGCACAGATCGGCCAGCAAGAGGTGAAATTCCTGGGTCTGGCCATCCGCGCTGGAGAAAGGGCCATAGATAAGGCTAGACGGGAATCGGTGCAAGATCTACCGATCCCTAACACAGTAACGGGTGTAAGGTCCTTTTTGGGGTTGACCGGGTACTGCAGGGATTTCATCGAGGACTATGCAGCCACAGCAGCCCCGCTACTCCGACTCTTACACAAGGGAGTCGAATGGTC
Organism: Somniosus microcephalus; assembly: GCF_052327205.1. Taxonomy (NCBI): domain Eukaryota; kingdom Metazoa; phylum Chordata; class Chondrichthyes; order Squaliformes; family Somniosidae; genus Somniosus; species Somniosus microcephalus. Next base: position 131,105,198 of record NC_140995.1, on the reverse strand, counting down.
TTGGGATGAGGGGTGTCAGGCAGCATTCGAGAAGTTGAAAAGGGATCTGCAGACCGCGCCAGCCTTAGGGGCCATAGATGGGGGAGAGGAGTTCTTCTTGGAAGTAGCCGCTAGTGGGGACAGCCTGAGTGCCGTGCTGCTCCAGGAGTGACACGGCAAGCTGAGACCAGTGGTCTATTCCTCCAGTGTACTCACGGATGTGGAGAGGAGTTTTTCCAATTGCGAACGGCATCTCCTGGCCACGCATTGGGCTGTGAACAGATCAGTGATCTTCACAGGAACCTCTCCCATCACTCTCCTCACCCATCACACCCCCACAAAGATGCTTCTGGATGGAAGGATTAAGGATGGGACTGTAAGCAGCGCCCGGATTGCGCGCTGGACCCTCCTCCTTTCCCAGATGGATCTCAAAGTTAAAGGTCTCTGCGAGCCGAAGCTCGCAGCCAACATGGTATATCCCGGAACAGCCCATCGGTGTTCCGTCAAAGGGGTATGGGAGGTTAACATAGGTTTACGGGCCGGGATACACCCCACAGGCCGCGAGATCTATGTAGACGGTTCCAGCACGGTATCTTCTGGCGAACGACTCACAGGGTGTGGAGTTTATGACCCTGCGGCAAACATTGCCTTGGCAATTAAGCTCCCCAGCACTATGAGTGCACAGCAAGCTGAACTGTCCGCGGTGGCATACGTAGTCACCCACCCCGAAATCTTCCCGACCCCATACACTATTTGCTCAGACAGCATGTTCACGTGCAATTCGTGTACGGAATACCTCGCCATCTGGTCCCGCCGTGGATATACCTCCGCGGACGGACGGCCTTTAACAGTTAAGCCCTTGCTGGAAAAGATCTTGGCAGCTGTGGGGGAGGAAGGGGAGGTGTTCATCCATAAGGTGAAGGCTCATTCCACCACAGAACCCCGCAGTCAGGGCAACCAGCAGGCGGATGCGCTAGCCAGGGAGGGTGCCCGCAACGGCATTCTCTGGGACCCCTATGGACCTGGACCCGTGGCGGCGATCCAAGGCGGGGAGGGGACTCCAGGGAACACAGGGGTGACACCGCCCCTAGACCTAAAAACCGTCCAAACCCTGGATCCCGCCCTCAAAACGGTCCTAAAAGCCATTGTTGAGGGCAAGCAGGTAGAGGGTCCGTACAGTACGGCAGCCCTCTCAGTCAAGGAAGGCATGCTGTTCCGAGAGGAGCAGTGGGTTGTGCCGCAGCAGCACCGGAGGGAATTCCTTCAACTGGCCCACGAGGGTCCAGGGGCAGGACACCCCGGGCCTGAGGTTACTTGGCAATGGGTAGAGCAGGCGGGATGGTGGCCAGGACTTAGAGACGATGTCCGCGAGTTCTGTGCGAGCTGTCTTGTGTGCGCTGCAAACAACCCAGACCCCCAGAAAAGGAAGGTGCCCATGGGACACATCAGGAGGGTAGAGGGACCATGGCAGTTGATTCAGGTCGACTACATAGGGCCCCTGCCCGCCGCCCAGGGCGGGTATAAGTATTGCCTTGTTCTGGTGGACGTGTTCACCAAATGGGTAGAAGCTTTCCAGTGCAGAACAGCTACGGCACTGGGTACTGCCAAGATCTTGATCCGGGAAGTGTTCTCATGGTGGGGACTCCCCCGTTTTGTTGAGTCCGATCAAGGGAGTCAGTTCACCGGTCAAGTGATGCAGAACACCCTCATGCTCTTGGGCATTGAAGGGAAGTGGCACGTAGCTTACAATCCCCAGTCATCCGGGATTGTTGAGCGCATGAACCGGACCCTCAAGGAAAAGCTGAGGAAAGAGACAATGGGCTCGCCCCAGAAATGGGCGGAGGTCCTGCCTTTAGTCCTCATGGGGATCCGAGCCAGCCAGTCCAAAAGTACGGGATACTCCCCACACAAATTAATGACTGGGAGGATCATGCAAACACCCACCCATGTACTAGCCCCGGTGCTCACTGAGGGCCAACTCCAAGAGGTGAAACGAGACAAGTTCGTCCAGACCCTTTTGGAGCGCCTGAAACAGATTTATGGGCAGGCGGCTGGGAACATAGGGAGACAGCATCAGGGCAATCGACTGTTGCTGGAACCTCGTAAGCAACAAGAGTGGGAAGTCGGAGACCAGGTCATGGTTAGGAACTATGCCCGGGTGGGGAGTTTTGAACCACTGTACATGGGGCCTTACAGCATTGTAGACAAGGCCAGCCCCATGGTTTATGCAGTGAAGGTGCCCCGACGTACAAAATGGTTTCACATTAACCAGTGCAAACTGTTTAAGGCAGGTGCACAAGGGCCAACAACAGTGGCCAGGTCTGAGGACGAAAATCCCCAGCCTGCGACAGAGTCACAGACCACACAGGCTGGAACAGTGGCCTGCGTGAAGGGAGGAGTCATCCCATTGGAGTGGGAGGTCTCCCCCCTGATTTGGGATTCGGACGGGGAGAAGGCCGAACAGCTCGACCCCGCCCTTGACCCGATCACGGAGGAGGATGAGTCAGAGGATGAAGATTCCGCCCTCGACTCAAGCTCAGGGGAGGTAGGGATTGGGGGAGGAGACTCACTACCTGTAGGGACAGGTGAGGTAGAGTCGGATACCACAAATCCCAGCCCCGGGGGGGGCGGAGCCAGAGGGAAGGGAGCCGGAGCCGGCAGCTGTGGTGGGACCACAGGCTGTGACGGTGAAAGTCCCAACCCCCGGTCTGTCAGCCCTGGGAGCCTCACCCAAGGCAGCCCCTCGTAGGTCGACTTGAAAGCCCCAGCCCAGAAAGCAATGGTCCAACTCTCCCTATCTTCCCCAACCTCGATACAGAGCAGCCCGAGAGAGGCACGATTCCCATTCAGCAGAGACAGGCTGCGGGGGATCAAAGCCTAAGGTCAGTGCAGCCCTGCCACATGAAGCGGCGCACTGCAGCCCTCACAGGAATTAGGTAGGCCGCCCGAAGGAGGGCGGCGCTGTATATAAGTTTAGGTGATGATGTCAAGTATAAGTCATTTTAATGTCAGTTTAAGATGGGAAAAGTTTGAAATGACGGAATGTTTAAAGAATAGTTTTCAAAGTCTGCCCAGTATGTGTGGTTGTTTGGAAGCAGGGTCAAGGGACCCGCGCGTCCGTTTAATTAAGCCAGCACCTGTTGGGAGCCTGGCTACATCATCTTGTCGATTACAGGAACCAGGGATACAATGGAAAGGATTCTTGTAGGGATCGCGGTGATCGGGTGCGGGCTGGCCTACCGGGGCCGCACCAAGGACGTCATCGTGTTCGGGTGTTCCGGGGACACAGCCCCCATCGTGACGGATGGGACGGGGAAGCGAGAGGTTGAGGAAACCGCCACCTACTTCCACCAAGGGAGATGGCCAGGATGGCTGGGGACAAATTCTACGGAATACTCCAGCAATTTCGGTTTCGCCTACCAAGAGACTTCATTAATGTGCCCTCGGGTGAGGATCCTTGCACCCAGAGTCAGCGTTACCGTGGGAAAGAAGATCTGTTTGGTGTGTAATGGGAATGTACCACTAAGTCGATGGTGGTCGTTACGAAAGCTGGGAAAGGACATGAAAAACTCTACTATCGAGTCGGAGCGACTGGGTAACAATACCCATCGGACAATTACGGGGACTCACGGACAATTACGTGTGTGTTGGGACAAATGGTGGGAACCAGATGAAGGAATATATGTCTGTATGTGGGGTTCGAAATGCGTCTGCCCCAAGGGCGTATCCATCTTTTTCCAGAGGCAGTGGCAGGACGAAGGAAAGGGGATGAGATGGGATGTCAGCACTCGGGCATGCGGAGCCCCATACTCCCCGATTCCGGTAAACGTCACTGAACTCATCACCCGCCCACGCAAGCCCCTGCCCACAATCCCGGTAGCACTAGCCCAGAAGGAAGGGTGCCCCACCACCACAAAGGGACCCGGGAACGGATTAGTATTGGTACCCACCGGTCAGGTGCTGTACCAAGGGGTACACTACGCGGTGGCCTCAGTGATTTTAAACCTCACTGAGGTACGATTGCCGGAGTGGTGTCCCAGAGAGACGGAACAGTTGTACCAGGTACTGTTAACCCGAATGTTCAGACAATTTAACGAGTTTGACTTTGCCGACATCGACAAGGCCAAATTATACACCACACCACAGGAAGTTTTGGATCGGGTAGGGAGGCAAAGAAGGGGTACTGTAAATGACATTTTCACTGCTTTTAACACCGGAACGTCTGTTGTCAACGCTCTAGACAACGTGGAGCTGCAGACACAGATCAATGGTTTAAAAACCCAGTTGAGGAACATACTGACAAGCGAAAATAAGGTAGTGGGCTCTGAGCTGCATGAAGACCAAGCCATGACACTACACTTAAAGGAAGTAATTGCTGAGCTGGAGAAGCACGCTAGGACAGTAAATGCGCTCATTAAGGAGGATCGGAATGCGTCCGATCAGGCTGCGCAGAACGAGGCTTGTGTGCTATACGGGGCGTGGTTACTGGGCGAGGGCCGCAGTAATCTGGAGGATTTAAAACAAGGTTTGGTCCCGTCCTGGATCAGCAACAAGCACTTGCAAGCGCTCCACCCTTTCGAGAACGCATTAAGTCCGTGCCAGCTCAGACTAGCCGCAGAGGCGTACCCAGTCCCAGTGGACTGCGGACGCTCGAATCACACTATCATGGGAATCGTAATAAGGATGCCGGTGTTGGGTCCCGCAGCAAGGCCCGCCCTGGTATACAGGGTGGAGAACATTGGAGTCATTCAGGGGGGTGCGCACATTCGTTACGCAGTGGTCCCGCCTTATGTCATCAGATGGGAGCGTACGATGACAGGCACCGACCTCTCGGGGTGTCGTAGCCGGGGAGCACACATCATCCTGTGCCCCCAGCATTTGAATGCCTTTTTGAAACCACAGTGCGGGTTCAGAGCCGCTAGCGCGAAGCTGATAAATTGCACCATGGAGGCAATGGCAAAGGACCATGTGCCCCCGCAGGTGGCATATATCAGAGGTGGGACATACTGTGTCACCACTGCAGCGCCTCACTACCGCCATGGACAGCACGAGGGGTGTCCGGTCAGTGACAGCAGCTTCTGCTTCAAACCCAGGGCTGAAGTTCAAGTGGCACAACAACGGATTGTCCCCATTCCTGCACCCTCCACCGTTCATCTCACTGTAAAAGAGAATTTCACAGACTTGCAGCGATTCGTCGTGCATTTTGGTTATGTCATTCCCCCTCTCCCCGAACACCTCACCAAGATTTTAAAAGCCGTTATAGTTTCACAGAAGCATTTCTACACACTGGAGCAGAAGACAATAGAGATAGGGAAAGACATATTGGACATAGTCACCCCACCATGGTGGGACCTGTTCACCAATATAGAAATCCCGGCCTGGATTAGAATAGCATCCCACATCCTAGTAGTGTGTCAGGTTTTAATTGTAATATTTTTATTGTTCGTGCATTGCAAGAGAGGCAAATGCCTCCAGAGGCACGAGAACACAGGAGAATGGAGAAAACGCTATGTACGAGTGGGGGAGGAGGACACCCCTGTATAAACAGCTAGCGTTAAAAGTTAAAAGCGTCCCTCCATTTTTAGATTTTCAGATACTGCAGGGTTTAAGTGTGTGAATATTGTAATGTTATAGCCGTTTGGTGAAGTTTGTTTTTTTTGATTAATAAAAGGTGTATACAGGTGGTGCAAGGAGCATTGGGCCCTTCACATCTGAAAGATTTAGTGTGTTATAGTTTAAGGTAATACTGCCTATGATTGTCCAATTGTACACAAGGTAATTTTCTGAAATGGGAACTGCATGTGTCATGGGGGTCATGGCTAGTTAATTACCGGGAATGTTTGGACGTGAGGAATCGGGAAAAATTTGCTCACCAAGGATTATTGATACTGTAAGCAAGCTATCAGTATCACAGGGGGGACTGTAAGATTCGAAAAAATTTTCATTATATAATCACATGAGACAACAGGATTAATAACACAGCTTTATTGACCAAAAGAAGCTTGTACCGATAAAACCTTTGATAAAAGGGCACACAAAATGGCCACCGGACCTCGTGATCAGTTTCTTGGACCATTTGATTTCTGTTACTGCAAGCCAGACAGGCTTGTGGATTGAGAACAGTAAGCCCGCGAAAGCCAGTATCGGGAAACCGAAACTCAGGGAAATGGGCATACATATTCAATTGGATTCTAAGTACAAGACAGTTTCAGGCAAACAGGATGGGGCCCATCAAGATATGGGCAGACAATGCATGAACACTTAAACCCATTTAATGTACAAAGGAAAAACCGTTTAACAGCCATCAAGGGAAATCTCCAGACCGATCAATATGCGAACCGAGTTACGGTGACAAAGTAAAAGACATTATCGGCCAGGAAGGCCAGTTAAAGCTATCACCGGCTCCCGTTACAAGACAAAGCGCCCCTGCAGAGATTTCTGCCCACCAAAATTATTACAAAGACTGGACTATGATCTGGCGGGAGATAAGGCTGGCCCAAAAGGGTATAACTATGGATTTTGAAAAGTCCATCAGCGCCTCTTCTACCTCGGTAGCTTCAGAATTCGATCAGGACGTTTCGGACGGACATTTCGGAAAAGGACAACGTGGTCGGTGTTCAGCCAGACAAGGCTCGGCCACGACGAGAAGACGACGAGGGTGGCCCGGGTACCGTTGTCGGGAGATTATCGACGACCCAGGCCGAAGAAGAAGACACCCTCAGGAAAACCGACAATCCAGGCCGGAGGGAAAGGACATTCCGGGCCTAACACTCCCGTGCCTCAACATCCCATTCTCGGGGTGTTTTCCTGCTCCATGAATCCAAATCCACAACAGACTTAGTGGATTCCAGCCATGACGAGCGCTCACCGAGGCTGTGTCCACTGCCTCATTGCCTGAGAGAGAGAGAAAAACAAGCTGCGCCAGAAGTTTCCAAATCCACGTGATGACGGAAAGCTGTGCCAAAAAGGCTGCGAACCCCTCCTTTTCGCGAGTTTGAAGTGGTGAGCATGATCCCGAGTTCCTCAAGTCGAAACTTAGTTTAGGTAAAAGGGGAGGGAGAGGGTAAGGGTAATCGTAATGTGTTTCCCCTTTTTTGATGTGCCGTGTGTTTCCCATTTCCATGGAATCAAGTTTATAGATATGGGCATGCTTGTAGTCGCTTTGATTTGTGCTTATGATATGTATTTTGTAATGCTGCAAACTGTTTAATAATAAAAGCATCCATTTCGTGCTATTCAACCTGGTCTATTGAGTCTTTCTCTGCACTACAGTTCCCTGCACCTAAGTCCAAGGTCTAGAACCGTAGGGAAGAGTGGGTCGAACCACTCAAGGGTAATTATTGCACGAAGCCTGGTAGGAGACCAGAACGAGCAAGAGAAACACCCTACAAACCACTACATTACCATACAAACATACGAAAATGATGGTCAGGAAAATTCAGTGAATGGAATTTTCCTTACCTTGGTGGGTCTGGTATGGCCAGTGTCCATGGCGGGTCACAACCCTACTACTGGCTCCATCCCGCAATACAAAATGAACTTACCATAATGGGGCCCAGCACATTACCCAGCCCAATGAGATGGAGCGGGTCTGGTGACCCTAGCGTTTTAAGCCGGGATCCTTAAAGGGACCCTGGTCACATTCAATTTTCATTTTAATCTAACATAGTGGGTGTTGAATTTTTATTTTACAATAATAAAATAAAAGTTATATATGAGTGACAAAGAAATATTTAAATAAAATTATTATGAAGTAATATGACTTCATCTACAAGTACGATCAAGAATATAATTTTAAAAGTATATTAATTGGGAAGTTATTGGTGCTTTAGTCACAAATCTATAGGCATTTGTAGCAGTAACTGGTACAAATAAAAGATGTGTGTGTATAGGTAAGACATAACATTAAGCAGATTTTAAATGTAATTGTGACGGGGTGGATTTACAACCATATTCAAGTTCAGCCGGAGAGCTGCAGAATCCCTGACAGTATAAGTGGTGCTTACAAAGTGTTGCTGGAATTTCTGCAGCTCTTCCGTTGAAGTTAACAATGGACAAGTGAGAGAACCTCTGCAGAAATTCACCCTAAAGTCTCAGACTGAAAAATTAAATTAGTCATATTCAGGGACTGAAAGCAAATTGAACCAGTGGAATGCATGATGAGAATGAAATTGTTACGGTTGATGACTTGATTTAATGTGTAACTGGACAATCACAGTATACTGTGAGAAAAACCTGACCAGAAACACAAAAATGTATTTAAATGGTATATGTCATTTTTTTATAGTGCAGTCAATTCACTGCAATTACTGTTCTGTTGGAAGGCAACAGCCAAGAATCGCCAGTGAAAAATTTAAATTTACCAGTAGCTTTTCAAGTCAAACAGAATCTCCATCAATCTGTTAGCTCATGTAATCAACATGTTTTTATTTTCGTTTGTTTTCATGCTGTCAAGTAATCAGCTGGAGCAATGGCCACGGAACTAGGGCTGTAGATAGGGCTTTAAACTAAATAATGGGGGGGGGGGAGGGATACGCTGAGCGGAAATTTAAAAAGTCAAAGAAAAATGAGAAGGCAAAAGTGCAGGGTAGTGATAGGGGTAATGATAACCAGAGTGTGACAGGAAGAGACAGAGCTTATACACATAAGAGTGCATCAGGAAGAGGGGTCAGAGTAGGGAAAAATGGTAAAAAGAAAAAATTAAAAGCTCTATATCTGAACGCACGCAGCATTCGTAACAAGATAGATGAGTTGACAGCACAAATAGAAATGAATGGGTATGATCTGATAGCCATTACAGAGACGTGGTTGCAAGGTGACCAAGGCTGGGAACTGAATATCCAGGGGTATTTGCCATTTTGTAAGGATAGGCAGAAAGGAAAAGGAGGTGGTGTAAATCTGTTAATAAGGGATGAGATCAGTGCAGTAATGAGAAATGATACTGGCCTAGAAGATCAAGATATAGGGCTGGATTTTAATTCAGGGGCGGGCTGGGGTCGTGTAATCCGCATTTCATATTATCCACCCGAATCTAAATCGATGTGGGAGATTGATGCGATTTTTAAATTAATTGGCCAATTGAGTTCCAATGTGTGGGAACCCATGGCAAATGAGTTTTTCCAGTCTAAAAGTTGCCTCCGATGACGTTATCATTGCTGCTGCATTTAAGGTCTGCAACAAGCCTTGCTTTTTCTGCAGACTGCCAACCTTTTGGCCTTTCATGCTACAGGGACCTGGAGGAAGAATGGCCAGCGAGAGAGCTAGGGCTGCTCCGAGGTTTGATGACGTTGCCTTGCAGGCTTTAGTTGAGGGAGCAAGAGCTCATAAAGAGGTGCTCTTCCCTTCTTCAGGGAGGAAGAAGCCTCCCAGCAGACCAAGGCTGTGTGGGTCCAGGTGGCAGAGGAGGTCAACTCATCGTCAGTAACCCGCAGAACCTGGATTCAATGCAGGAAGAGATTTCATGACCTTCTGCGCACTGGAAAAGTGAGTATGAATTTCCCATCACCCTCAATCTGATCCCCATTGTCTTTCCTCACCAGCACTCAGCTTTAGCAATCTCTTCCTCCACCTCCCACTTGACACTGACATCCATGCACCCTTACCCATTCCGTCTCTCTCTATGGTCACATTCACCTAACTATTCGACTATGCAGCCCTCACACTCCCGATCACTGTGATGCTATGAAAACAACTGACAACACACAGGGAGGGCCCTTGGTCTTGCCACCTCACTCCATCTTTGTCTCCTTCTAAGTATCTATGCTATGGAATCTCTATACTCACTCCTTCAATCTCACTCAACCTCCACTTGTCTCCCTCATTGCAGGAAAAGAGAGCTCACAATAACGAGGACAGGAGGAGGGCCACCCTCAGTAGCCCATCTCAACCCCTGGGAGGAGGCGGTCCTGGAGATCGTAGGAGTAGAGGAAGATGCGCAAGTGGGGGACGGACAGAGGGGTGCATCACAGCAAGCTGGTGACAGAATAGTTTTCCATCTCTCTCATTGACATTGCATGAGTCGCTGATAATGATTCTGAAGCTCTAACAGATGGACTAATGATCATCTGCAATATGCAATGGGCATGTAACCTTGGCATCACATCTCTGACTCTTTCCTTTACTCCCCCACAGGACCATCGCAAGCACCCGTCCCCACTAGCCAGGAGGAACAGCATGAGCCTCAAGACTCCTCAGAGGAAGCTGCAACCTCTGAGGGCGCAGCGTCAGCAGAATTCAGCGCACCCAGCACCAGCGCAGACACTCACACCTCGGTGGGACCTTCGGGACATAGAGTAGTGTTGTCACCTGGTGTATCACAGCTCACAAGTGAGCATTAGCAGATTGTGGAGACAGGGACAGCAGTGGAGAGTCCTAGTCGGAGGGCGCAGGACTCTGCCAGCTTGGCTCAGCTGCATGTCGACCCTCTGCCTCTGGGTCCATCCATAAGATTAGTGGTGCTGGAAATCCAGGAACAGATGCAGGAGTCTCTGGCAGGTTTTGTCTCCAGCGTCGCTGTGAGTGTGGAGCGAATGGAGGAGTCCATAGCGAACATGAGCAGAGCCTTTGTGGAGTCATTGGCGCATGAACGCATCACCATGGAAAGGATAGCAACCTCCATGGAGGTGATAATTCGCCAGCATGCAGAAAACATGGTGAGTGTTCAGAATAGAATGACATCTCTGGAGCAGCGATGGTCATCTATTGAACAGAGAAACCAGACCTTCATGGAAGTCCTTCTGAGTAGGACTGCCAGTGCAGATACAGGTCCCCATGGCCCCCTGATTTGGAGCAAGGTGCTCTCAAGCCACTTGCAAGCGCTGAGGGTGACCTGACACATGAGAGGGAAGTTGGTGGCAGACATCAAGGAAGTGGGGGCTCCTCTCCAAGCGCTCACACTTCCATGCCACTGTAGAGCCCTCGGTCAGAGCCCCACCAGAGTCCACACCCATCTGAGATCAGCGGCTCAACCCCTGCACAGCCGCAGGAGCAGCAGACTGTTGACGAGCCCTCAGAGGTTCGCAACCTCAGAGGATGCCCACCAAAGGTGTCGAGACAGGAGCAGCAGGAAAGTGAGCAAGGGGCCTCCACATCTGCTGAAGCCACAGGGGAAGCACCATGTAGGAGCATGCGTAAGAGAAAGATACTGCACAAATAGACACAAGGGTAGCCACTTGGGTGAAATTTGATGTTTTCTGTGAAAAAGCCATCAGATGAATAATGTAAATAAAAATTCTGATGGCTATTGCTGTAGTTGTAGCGTGTGTCATTTCGCAAATGGGACTTTCACATTAAAGGCTTAGGATTACTTGCAATTATCAGTATGGTGGTCAAATTGCTAGGAATCCGCTGGTCCTTGGCCATTGTCCATGCTCAGGTAAGAAGCTGTGTGGCAAAAGTGCTTGATTGGCTAGGCTAAGCAAATCTGGCCAAGATGAGTGCGTTCCTTACATCCTGGGCAGCAATGTTCTCGCGTACTGCTGCCGCTGGTTGATGGGCCTCTGCAAGATGTTCGTTTTCACTCTCCTCCTCCTCCTCCTCCTCATATGAGGAGGATATGTGACGAGCCACTTGGTCCTCAGCAATCTGCAAGCCACGACGCTGTGCCATGTTGTGAAGTGCACAGCAAACCACAACGATTCTGGAGATCCTGGCTGCTGAGTACTGCAGGGCTCCACCTGATCTATCCAGGCATCTGAAGCGCATCTTCAGCAAACCGATGGTTTGCTCAATTATGGCTCTAGTGGACATGTGGCTGGAGTTGTAGCTCTCCTCAGCTTCATTGGATGGGCTCCTCAATGGCGTCATTAGCCACGTCTTCAGGGGATAGCCCTTGTCTCCAAGTAGCCATCCGTTAAGTTGGTCTGGTGGACTGAATGGCGGAGGCACACTAGACTGGCGCAGTATGAAGGAGTCATGGCAACTGCCAGGGTCCTTGGCACAAACATGCAAAATTTCCTTCTTGTGGTCACACACCAGCTGAATGTTAAGGGAGTGGAAGCCCTTGCGGTTGACAAAAATACCTGGATTGCGATGGGGTGCCTTAAGGGCCACATGTGTGCAGTCAACGACGCCCTGCACCCTTGGAAAGCCTGCCAGATTAGCTAATCCAGCTGCACGCACCATGACACTTGCTTGATCCTTGGTGAAATGGATGTGATTGTGCGCGATGGCAAAGAGGGCATCGGTAACCTGCGTGATGCAAGTGTGTGTGGCCGCCTGGGAGATGCCGCTGATGTCTGCTGCTGATCCCTGGAATGAGCCTGAGGCAAAAAAGTTGAGTGCGGTGGTGACTTTGACGGCCACTGGTAAGGGTTGTCCACATGGTCCTCTGGCCTGCAGGTTTTGTTGTAGCTTTGCGCAGATGGCACCCACTACCTCTCGCCTTTGGCACTGCTGCTCAGACATGTTGAGGTAGCTGACCCTGTGTCTGTAGACCCTGTTTGGGGGGTATCTCCTGCGCCGACGGGCTTCCATGCACTGGCCCCTTCTGGCCTGTGCAGCTTCAGGTGGGTGAGCAGCAACTTGGTGCTCCTGTTGTTGCTGCTGCTGTTGGTGCTGCTGTTGTTCCTGGTTCTGCTGGTTCTGCTAGTGCCACGGCTGGTGTTCGTCCTCATCTAATGTCCAGAAGGGAAGGAAATAAATGGCTCCCATGCTTCTGGTATATGCCTCAGTTGAGGAAGTGCTCAGTGAGTGTGCCGAGAGGGGTTTCCCAGGAGGTCACACTGGAGATGGGTGTCAGGCTCCAAACTTCCACAGCTGTGGTTATGCCTTTTAAAAGTTCCCCCAGGCCTGAGTCTACAAAGTCCTGCCACCTGCAAATGATGGCTGATCAAATCTCCTCTTTATTGTTTGAGCTGCAGCTGATAGTCAGCAATCCAATTGTGCTCCCACCAGGTTTCACCGTCGCGTTTCAGAACAGCTGTGTTTTATGTGGGAAAAGGGTTAAAATCGCAAAGGCCTTTCAAAATGGCATTATAGAGGCAATTTAGTGCTTGTTAAGGGCCTTAACGGCCTATCCCGCCTCTTGAAGGCGGGACGGAGATGGGACCATTAAACACGAATTAATGAAAATTGCTTGGAGGCGGGTTGGGGACGGGGTTGCGCCCGCATGCCAGTTTTTGCAATTTTAACCCCCCACATGCCTCCAATCCCACCTCCACGGCCCAATGATAATCCTGCCCATAGAATCAGTTTGGGTGGAGATAAGAAATAATAAGGGGAAAAAATCACCGGTGGGAGTGGTCTACAGGCCCCCAAACAGTAGCCACACTGTAGGACAGAGAATAAGTCAAGAAATAATAGAGGCTTATAAGAAAGGTACAGCTATAATCATGGGAGATTTTAATCTTCATATTGATTGGCCAAAGCAAATTGGCAAAGGTAGACTTGAGGAAGAGTTCTTAGAGTGAATACGGGCTGGTTTCTTGGAACAATATGTTGTGGAACCAACCAGGGAGAAGACTATTTTAGATCTGGTAATGTGTAATGAGGCTGGATTAATTAATGATCTCGAAGTGAAGGATCCTCTTGGGAAAGGTGATCATAGCATGGTAGAATTTCAAATTCAGTTTGAGGATGAGAAAACTAGGTCTCAAACTTGTGTCCTGAACTTAAACAAAGGTAATTACAAAGGCATGAAGGCAGACTTGGTTAAAGTGGACTGGGAAAATATATTACACGGTAAGACTGTAGAAAAGCAGTGGCAAACGTTTAAGGAGATATTTCATAACTCTTAGCAAAGATATATTCCAGTGCGAAAGAAAGACTCTAAGAGAAGGATGAACCATCCATGGCTAACTAAAGAAGTAAAGGATGGTATCAAATTGAAAACAAAAACATACAATGTTGTGAAGATTAGTGAAAGGCCTGAGGATTGGGAAATTTTTAAAAAGCAGCAAAGGAAGGCTAAAAAAATGATTAAGAGAAGATAGCTTATGAGAGTAAGCTAGCAAGAAATATAAAAACAGACAGTAAGAGCTTCTACAGGTATATAAAAAGGAAGAGAGTAGCTAAAGTAAATGTTGGCCCCCTAGAGGATGAGTCTGGGGAATTAATAATGGAAAACAAGGAAATGGCGGGGACCTTGAACAAATATTTTGTTTCGGTCTTCATGGTAGAAGACACTAAAGCCATCCCAATAATGGATAATCAAGGGGCTATTGGGATGTGGGGGGGGGACTTAAAACAATCACAACCACTAGAGAGAAAGTACTAGGCAAACTAATGGGACAAAAGGTGGGCAAGTCCCCTGCAACCAATGGCGTGCATCCTAGAGTCTTAAAAGAGGTGGCTGCAGTGATAGTGGATGCATTGGTTGTAATTTACCAAAATTTCCTGGATTCTGGAGAGGTCCCAGCGGTCTGGAAAACTGCAAATATAATGCCCCTATTTAAGAAAGGAGGGGGACAGAAAGCAGGCAACTATCGACCAGTTAGACTAACATCTGTCATTGCGAAAATGCTGGAGTCCATCATTAAGGAAGTGATAGCAGGACATTTAGAAAATCATAATATAGTCAAGCAGAGTCAGTATGGTTTTATGAAAGGGAAATCATGTTTGACAAATTTGCTGGAGTTCTTTGAGGATGTAATGAGCAGGGTGGATAAAGGGGAACCAGTAGATGTCGTGTATTTGGATTTCCAGAAGGCATTCGATAAGGTGCCACATAAAAGGTTACTACACAAGATAAGAGTTCACGGAGTTGGGGTAATATATTAGCATGTATAGAGGATTGGCTAACTAACAGAAAACAGAGTCGGGATAAACGGGTCATTTTCAGGTTGGCAAACTGTAACTAGTGGTGTGCCACAGGGATCAGTGCTGGGGTCTCAACTATTTACAATCTATGTTAATGACTTGGATGAAGGGACTGAGTGTAATGTAGCCAAATTTGCTGATGATACAAAGATAGGTGGGAAAGTAAATTGTGCGGAGGACGCAAAGAATCTCCAAAGGGATATAGATAGGCTAAGTGAGTGGGAAAAAATCTGGCAGATGGAGTTTAATGTGGGAGAGCTGTGAAGGCTGGGAAGTGGAGTTGAGGCCAAGATCAGATCAGCCATGATCTTATTCAATGGTGGAGCAGGCTCGAGGGGCCAAATGACCTACTCCTGCTCCTACGTCTTATGTTCTTATGCATTGACGCCTCAGATTGACAGCTGTGGTTCCCGAGCTGTGTGAATCCCGTGGCCAAGCAGGGAAATTTCAAAAGTAGGGGGAAAAGGCTCTTAAGTGCCTGTAAAGTACCTCATAATGATTTCAATTGGATCCCCCATCGCTGCAGGTCGGGTGGGCTCCACGATGACAGATGCACCTGGGGGAAAGGCACGTGGGAGCAAGTTGACAGCGGGTTCCCGACCTGCTGTCAAAAATAACAACTTTCCCACCCGACTCGCCACAGATCACGCCCGCTACCACCACGGAAAATTCAGCCCTATGTAGTCCATCGAACCCCATAGTCATGATGCGTTAAGCATTATGATTATACACCCTCTACCCACCAGCAGCCATGTAACCCGATTGTCTAAAAACTGTAATCAGATTAAATTGTTAGAAATACCTAAACTGGGTAAGATATGGAGCAGTCTGATGGGGTTCCTAGCCCAAATAAACACTTTAACCAAGGAATGTGTACCAACTCCCAATGATTCTTAGTCATAGGCCACAAATATAAAGCACAAAAATGCTTCACTTGGGGAACTATTTACCAATTATAAGCGACAATCACAATCTAAGGAGACTAGCCAGGGGAAACCTATATTTTTTGCGAGCAGACCCACTGATCATAAGTAGCTAGAGTAATGACTATAACTGTTGAAGGGTTTTATTTAAAATAATTGGATGCAATCAGCAGAGTTGAGTAAATATTCAACTGGAGGCTACATAACAGAAAATCATTACTTCTTTGTTGGAATTTCTGCAGTCCAGAAATACTGTATATATATAATTAGAGAGCAGAGAGGTAAGAGTTTGAGAAGGTGGCATTGTTTTTCATTGACAGAACATGGAACAGAATCCAGCAAAATAATTTAGACAAAACTCCATCTGGACATTGTACTGTACTTTGAAGTAGAAACTCGAAGGAGATACTTATTGGAGAACTCACTGTCCTCCAAAATGAGGGGATGAAAGTTGTATATGAAATGAGAGTTATTAAATGTGTGGATCTAAATAGCAAAATGGAAGACCGGGACTGGTATTGTTAAGTGACCTGTCACCTGCCCACCAGGGCTGTCATCTTACTGAACTCCACAAATAAACTCTAAAGCCTGCACATCTGCCAATGCACTTTATTATGGTTATGTTTATGTTAATATATTACAAGCCAAATGTATGTTGAATGTTTAAATGTCTTAATCTAAATGTACACTCTCGGGAGCCGCAAGCCTACATTTCGTTGTACTGCACTTGTGCACTAACAATGACAATAAAAGTTGATTTGATTTGATTTGATGTTGGTCAAGGTGGGCTATGGGGAATTTCAGCACACCTTGCTTACAGTCTTTCTTAAGCATATTGTATTTGGTGGGCAGGTGACAGAAAACCACAACTAAGAAAGCAGTATGCATTGTAGAAATGGGATCTGCATGAATTTGATGTCAATTTAGCATAGAACTGTCATAAACATAGCCCTCATGACATGACAGAGCACTTGCAGACTTACCACTTTGAAAGATCCTAGGCTATTAGGTTGAAAGATCTATGACAAGTGATGCCCAGAGATGATCTTGGTGTACTGATTTGCCCTACTTGGGCAACATTCTTCATGTACTGCATGGTCGCATGAGTGTCTTCAGTTTTTGATTTAGGAGATACTCATACAGGAAACTTTTGATTTACCGGCACCTAAATAACCGGAAATCTCGGTTAACCAGCAAAATTCAGGAGTAGGTTCAGGTAAGTTTTATTACTTGCCTTCCTCGATCTGTTGCTGTGCAAGGGTGTGGCTGCAGCTGTTGCTAAGCTACAGAGACGCTTGGAACTTGTGGCCATTGTTCTGAACCTAAGCAACAGGGTTTGTTGCTTTATACGGAGCTCTCAGCTCCGTATCTTTTACTATAGCTTTCGGTTATCCGGAATTTTTGATGAACTGGCACCACATCGGTCCCGTCGGTGCCGGATAAAAAAAAGTAGTAAGTTAGTGCAAGCTTATTAAGGAATAGTATCTGAAGCAGCTCAGTGAGGGAACAAATATGAAATGGTAAACTTATTAATATTGTCAGTAACTGCAGTTAGTTTTTTTTAAGAATCTGTTCAATCAAATAGAAAAAGAAACTAACAGGAGTTATGGGCAATATAAATAAAGCTATCATTGGATACTACTCCCTTCCACCATGTTGAGGTACCTTCCAGCTGAAGCTTGGTAGTCAAGAGAATCATAAAAAAACAAAATCATAAAACGATTGAAAAAAATGTAACTGAATTGCAATAATAAACATTGTGAAGCCGAGCCGGCCATGACAGGCATAATAGGCTGAATAGCCTTCTTCTGTGCTGAAAGTCATATAATTCTGTTAGAAGAATTCTTTGTCATAAATCTCCCTGGAAGATACTGTAGGGATGATTCCTCAATCATGGGAAAAATCGTCCCCTAGCAGCCTGGAATGAACAGGCACCTTTGCATCCAGTGTTGTCAAGGGCCAAAAGACAAAACGCATGTTAGATGACGCACTAATCATTTGAACAGCTTTTCAATGTGCCCATCAATAACGTCATCCATCACTTCCAGAGGAAATCCACTGGATGGTGGAGGACGTATCTGTCCCTTTTTTAATCCCACTTGCCAGAAATCAACAGAGAAGGCAGAAGATCCCAACGAGCATCTCTTTTGCTGTTGTGTTCAGACTGACAGTAGTACTCCATTCCTTCCTGTCTTGCATGCTGCCTCAAGCACTGATGGTTTAGTGCTCCTACTACTATTGTCCTTCTGCTGTACTCTCCAATTGCCTAAGTAATATCTGCCTTGGCATTTAACACAGAAATATTTTTCAAGGCATTCAGGTGCTGTGTGCATCATATGAATGAAGCATTTCAATTTCCCACATGTAATTAAGGACAAAGTTGTTCTACTTGACAAGCCAGTTGCTTGCTTGTTACACCTTCAAATTCATTTCTGGTCATTCCAGTCAAAGGTAAGTAGTTACCTCACATTCAGCAGCTTCAATCTGGTACTAAAATATATAAGCATTAAAAAGAGACTTCTTGGTTCCTAGTTTAATAGTAGCCCCATGCAAGAATTATAATTCTTCTAAGCACTTCAGCACAGTTAATGGTACATATGAAGTACTAACAAGTTAGTTCAGATAATCTTTATTTTCCAAAGCTAATTTTACAGTGGTGTGCATCATTTATGGTAGGCTGTCCAAGCTTTTGTCTTTGTGGGTCACATAGGTCCATACGATGGAGGATCCGAGTCCACATAAGGCTTTAAACTAATAGAAGGCGGGTGGTGGGAAGATTCAGGAAAGGGCAAATTCAAAAGCAGGGGGGCCAGTGGGCGCGTTTGGTGGTGGGTTGGGAGGAAAAATGTTTTTTTTGACAGCGGGTCGGGAACCCGCTGCCATGCGACATTCCCAAATGTTGGGTCTGTCAGCGCTGAACAGACCCGACACGCAGTGGCGGGGGAGGTAATTAAGCCAATTATTGGCTTGTTTAGAAGCCCTTAACAGTGATATTTTACTCACCTTTTAACTTTACCAGGTTGCCCGCGGATTTCACGCTGCTACTGGACCCCATCTGTTCATCTGAGTTGGAGATTGAGTGGCCATTGAAGCAGATGATTGGTGATAGCATTAATTAAAACTTGTATAAAAGCTTACAATTTACACCTGCACACTTTGCAAACCCAGAGACTCTTTGGTTTCTCCCTTTGGAAGACAGATTATGCTTTATGCAGGCTGCAAGTCTTTGTAGCAAACTCTCCAGCCAGAAAGGACCAAGAAATTGATAAAGAGAGAGAAAATAGAATATGAGAGTAAACTAGCAAGAGACATAAAAACAGATTGTAAAAGCTGCTATAGGTATGTAAAAAAGAAGAGATTAACAAAAGTAAACATGGGTTCCTTACAGGCAGAGACAGGAGAAATTATTAATGGGGAATAAGGAAATGGCAAAGGCATTAAACAAATACTTGTACCTGTCATCACGGAAGAAGACACAGAAAACATTCCCGAAATAGTGGGAACCAAGGGTTTAGTGAGAATAAGGAACTTGAAGAAATTAGTATCAGTAAAAAAATCGCACTGTAGAAATTAATGGCACGAAAATCCGACAAACCCCCTGGATCTGATGGCCTACATCCTAGGTTTTTAAAAGAGGTGGCTGCAGAGATAGTGGATGCATTGGTTTTGATCTTCCAGAATTCACTAGATTCTAGAACGGTCCCAACGGATTGGAAGGTAGCAATTGTAACCCAACTATTCAAGAAAGGAGGGAGAGAGAAAACAGGGAACTATAGACCAGTTATCGTGACAACAGTAGTATGGAAAATGCTAGAATCTACTACAGTATTAGGGATTTGGTAACAGGGCACTTAGAAAATCATATTGGCCCAGAAATTCGGGTCTCCACGGGTGAGTACGCACGGGGTACTCACCCGTAGGCCCGATGGAAGTGCCGGTTTCCTGCATGCACTGCGCATGCGTGGGAAACCGGCACTTCTGGTCCTCTGAAAGCAGGGGTTCAGAGGTCGAACGTGTGCGCGGGAGAGGCTGCACGTGCGCATCAAACTTAGGGTTTTTTTCCAGGTTTTTCCAGGAGGGTAAGTCTGCAGAATTTACACATATAAAAAGCAGGCATAAGGCCTGCTTTTCACAAGGTAAGTGGTGAATTAATTAAAATTAAAACATTTTTTCCACAGGTTTATTATTTTTAAAAACTTTAAAGCAAGGTAAGTTTATTTTTAGCCCCGTTAGAATATAAAATTATTTTTTTCAAAAATTTAAATTATTGTTTAAAATAGTTATTTCATGTAATTTATAGTTTACTAGCTGGGGGAGCCCGGCGGTGCCGAGGCTTTCTCGAGGGCATGTTGTTGTTGGAAGAGAGAGAGGGAGCGACTGGGGGGAAGAGAGAGAGGGAAGGAGAGAGAGAGAGAGGGAATGAGAGAGAGGGAAGGAGAGAGAGAGGGAAGGAGAGAGAGAGAGGGAAGGAGAGAGAGGGAAGGAGAGAGAGAGAGAGAGGGGGGGAAGGAGAGAGAGAGAGAGAGGGGGAAGGAGAGAGAGATGGAAGGAAAGAGAGAGATGGAAGGAGAGAGAGACGGAAGGAGAGAGAGGGAAGGAGAAAGAGAGGGAAGGAGAGAGAGAGACAGAGAGAGGGAAGGAGAGAGAGAGAGAGAGAGGGAAGGAGAGAGAGATTGGGAGTGTGAGAGAGAGAGATTGGGAGTGAGAGAGAGAGATTGGGAGTGAGAGAGAGAGAGATTGGGAGTGAGAGAGAGATTGGGAGTGAGAGAGAGATTGGGAGTGTGAGAGAGAGAGAGAGACTGGGCGTGTGAGAGAGAGAGATTGGGTGTGTGAGAGAGAGAGAGATTGGGAGTGTGAGAGAGAGAGATTGGGAGTGTGAGAGAGAGAGAGATTGGGAGTGTGAGAGAGAGAGAGATTGGGAGTGTGTGAGAGAGAGATTGGGAGTGTGTGAGAGAGAGAGATTGGGACTGTGAGAGAGAGAGATTGGGTGTGTGAGAGAGAGAGATTGGGAGTGTGAGAGAGAGAGACTGGGAGTGTGAGAGAGAGATTGGGAGTGTGAGAGAGAGAGACTGGGAGTGTGAGAGAGAGAGAGATTGGGAGTGTGAGAGAGAGAGAGATTGGGAGTGAGAGAGAGAGATTGGGAGTGTGTGAGAGAGAGAGATTGGGAGTGTGAGGGAGAGAGAGATTGGGAGTGTGAGAGACAGAGAGAGATTGGGAGTGTGAGAGAGAGAGATTGGGAGTGTGAGAGAGAGAGAGATTGGGAGTGTGAGAGAGAGAGAGATTGGGAGTCTGAGAGAGAGAGATTGGGAGTGTGAGAGAGAGAGACTGGGAGTGAGAGAGAGATTGGGAATGTGTGAGAGAGAGAGATTGGGAGTGTGAGAGAGAGAGATTGGGAGTGTGAGAGAGAGAGACTGGGAGTGAGAGAGAGAGAGATTGGGAATGTGAGAGAGAGAGAGATTGGGAGTGAGAGAGAGAGAGAGATTGGGAATGTGAGAGAGAGAGAGATTGGGAATGTGAGAGAGAGAGAGATTGGGAGTGAGAGAGAGAGAGATTGGGAGTGTGAGAGACAGAGATTGGGAGTGTGAGAGAGAGACTGGGAGTGTGAGAGAGAGAGATTGGGAGTGTGAGAGAGAGAGACTGGGGAGAGAGAGAGAGAATGGGGAGATAGAGAGAGAGAGCGACTGAGGGGGAGAGAGAGAGCGACTGAGGGGTGAGAGAGAGAGATGTGGAGAGAGAGAGAGGGAGAGACTGGGGAGATAGAGAGAGAGACTGAGGGGGAGAGAGAGAGAGACTGAGGGGGAGAGACAGAGCGACTGAGGGGGAGAGAGAGGGAGACTGGGGGAGAGAGAGAGAGATGGGGAGAGAGAGAGAGACGGGGGAGAGAGAGGAGAGAGACTTTTTCGAGGGCATGTTGTTGTTGGAAGAGAGAGAGCGAGTGGGGGGGGGAAGAGAGAGCGAGTGGGGGGGCGGTGCAGAGGCTTTTTTGAGGGCATGTTGTTGGAAGAGAGAGAGGGAGCGACTGGGGGGAGAAGAGAGAGAACGACTGGGGGGGGGAAGCGAGAGAGCGACTGGGGGGAAGAGAGAGAGCGACTGGGGGAGAGAGAGAGCGACTGGGGGGGAAGAGAGAGAGCGACTGGGGGAA